>NC_083608.1:43559954-43862984 GCF_029168945.1 Cannabis sativa | reverse complement strand
GACTAAATAATTATTAAATATTAAATAGATTAATTAAAAATATCTAAATCATATACTATTTAAATTTAAATTTGATTAGATTTAATTCTGTGTCTAATTTCTCATTATTTGTAATTGTTCTAAATCTGATCGTGCAAACTCATATATTAAACACAATACTCCACCTTGAAACCGTTCTCTGTTTTTTTTTTCTTTCTTATTGGTTGGTGTTAATTCGCCCCGATAATTCAAGTGTCATGGTTTAGCAGAAATACCACTTCTATCTTTGTGTGATTGCAGATATACCACTTCTGTCATTGACCCACTTTTTAGCTTTATAAATACAGATGTTCATATAATATTAACACTTTACAGAATATTTGTAGATATAAACTTACATTACAATGCTATGTTAAAAAAAGAACTAAATAGAATAATATACTACTCCAATAATAAATTTATTTACAATTTTATAATTACACTAATATTATTTTTAATATATTATTAAATAATATTTCAAATATAAATATTTAATTTTTTCAAACAAAAAATTTGAAATCTTTAAAAATAAAATATATTCAAAATCTTAAAAAAACTATCAATACGTGGCTCGGCACGTACATTCACCTAGTATCTTTATATATTAAAAGTGCCTATCTAACGGCATTTCTTGGTTTAACAGAATATACTTAAAAAATAAAAGAATATTCTGTTAAATTTAACGATTACGTTTGATCTCCCGTTAATAAATAAACCCAATAATTAAACCCAAAAAATTAAACAATCTTTTAAATATTAATAATCTCTTTTTAAATTAAAAAAATCATCTTACCACATCTCTCTCTAACAAACCTATCGTGGGAGAATATTAATAATTTTTTTTATTTATCTTTTAAAAAAGAAAAATATAGATAAAAAATCTAGAAAAGATAATATAAATATGAGACTGTATATGAGTATTTACCTTATATGTTTGTGCTTATTTTTAGTTTTATTTTTAATTTTACCACCAAGAAGAGAAGGTTGAAAAATATTAGAATATGAAAATATTATTGGTGCTTATTAGTAATTTGCAAAGAATATGAAAGTCTATAAATATATAGTTGTGTAGCTATTATTAGATATGAAATGAGATAATAGAACTTTTTTCAATTAGAAGATTAATGTACATTTTACTATTAATAACATACATTATTATAACACAACTATGTTTTACTTACTAAATATACTGACACATATTTTATTTTTATAAAACAAATTGTTCAAATAATTATACTATTTTAATTATTAATTAAAATAAAAAACTAAAATATTAAATAAAACATACACTACGTGGTTTGGCACGTAACAATCACCTAGTATATATATGTATATATATATATACCCTTAGGCAGTCCGATTTTAACATATAGAAAGCATATTTTTTTTTTGTAAGAGAGAGGGGACACACTATGTTCTGTACTTGATATAATATGTTAAAAATTAAAATAAATTTATATTTTTATAGTATTAAATATAATTAAAAGTAAAAAAATAAAATAAAATATACCAATGAAATGTTAAGGTATTAACAAGTTTTATTTCAAAAAGTAAATTTTAAATATTAATAAATAAAATGCTCTTTTTAGAATTTGAATCATTCATCCCTATTATAAGTATATAATAGCTTAATCATTACCAAAGGTAACACTATGTTAATAAATATCACATTTAATTACAAATATATATTATAATTAACTAAAATATATATACAATTTTTTCCCAAAGGCAAGTGTGGATCTATCAACTCTTAGGTGATGCATTACTATAGTTAACAGTTTCTTATTATAATTATTAAATTAAAATGTGTGTGAGATTTTACATTAAATTGTAAAAAAACAGTATTATAGTATTATGACATCAGACCATCTCCAATAGTTTTACCATTTTGGTGTATATTTAATTTTTTACCAATTTCGTATAGAACTGATTACTTTTGGTGTAACAACTCCAATAATTCAACACAAAATATCACGCCAAACATTACTTGGATGGTATGGTCATAATGCTTGCCTCTTTGGTGGTGCACAGGCTTGATTTGGAGGTGTTGGTGTCCTTGGCTGATAACGCGCTACAATAATTTCTTGGGTGTCAAAGTTGAGGGTTGAATGGGAGTCTCTTAGCTCACCATGGGGTGAATCGTGGCTTGGGGAGGGTGGAGCTGCAAGTGGCACCGCTGTGGGGGAGCTTCTCACGTTGCACTAATGAGGTTGTTACGCCTGATATTAGGGATGTAAACGGGGCGGGACGGGACAGGGATTGCTCCCCACCCAATACCCGCTTCCTAAATTCACCCCCATATCCGCCTCAATACCCGTTTAAATTAAAGCGGGGGTAGGACGATGATTACCCGACGGGAGAAGGATTCCAATCGGGTACCCATTACATATATATTTTTGAAAAAATAATGATGTCTCAAAGAGAATTTAAAAAACAACAATCATAAAAACTAATCAAAACAATAAACATGAGTAAAATAGTGTGTATAGTAAATGAAGTTAGTAAATACAAAATTAGTAATCGAAAATAATAAGTGTCATTTTTTTAGAGCAGGTATCCGTGGGTACCCGAACCCACGGGTATAATTGACATCCCTACCTGAAATGAGTTTCGTTGGCCTAGGTGAAGTAATTCGGGATGGTTTTGGGGTGGTTTGTGCGTCGTGGGCAATGGGTGTGTTGGGGAATTTCTCTGTTGATGGGGTTGAGCTGATGGTGAGAGGTTGGGGCTGGAATGGGCGGTTAGGCTGAAGTATAGTGCATAAGGTGGAGTGTAATTCATCGGTTGCTATTTCTTGGACTAATGCTTTAGACAAAAATGTTGTGTTTAATTTTATTATTGATGATGTTTCTTATTTATTAGCTGCGGTCGATGGTAGTTTTTGTTGTGTCATTTTGCGTTTTACGAATGATGTAGTCTATGCACTAGCCAAGTCTATTACGTCTTCTTTAGGAATTTCAATTTGGACGAATACTTATTCACATTTTAATAATGCTCCAATAACAATTAGTTTAAAGAAATTCTTATTTTTTTTTTAAAAAAAAAAAAAGAAAGAAGGGTTAAAATAAAAATAAAAAATTATCTTATAGATTCAAAATTTAATATTATTAATACAGTAAAATACTTTACGCGCCAATTTAATTTAGTGTATTTTTAAAGTAGAATAATTTAAAAATTGTACACTAATTTAGTAAGATGATGCACCATTAAAGATGACACCTTTTTTTTTTTTTTAACTTTCCTCAATTCAAAATCCCCTCACAAAAATATGGATTACGTACTGATGTTTCATTTTCATTTCTTAATGGTGTTATTATTTAACAATGTAAAGACAATATTAGAGTGAGATTTTTCAAAGGTTTTGTTGGTTGAAGATATAATTGGACCAATTCAATTCAGCAACCAGAATAGGTCTTGGACAACTAGTTGAGCAAATTTTAGTTAATAATAAAAACCAACTCTCCAACCAATTTCCTCTCTTTTTTTCTTTTTATGTAAAATTTATGGTTACAAGCTTTTAAATTTTATTTTTTAATAATTTAAATTTTGTTTAAATGTAGCCACTACTAGTACCACTTAATTTAAAATACTAACAAAATATAAATAATGTCAAACCCTTTCCCTTTATGCAATTACATCTCACCAATCTCTAAATTTGGCCTAAATCACTCTTATAAATTTAAAGAGGAGTTTAAGTTGACACTAATTTAAACCCACCAACAACTCATTTATTATTTTTATAGGTTCGACACCAAAAATATTAATGTCTGCAATTGTTTTTTTCATATATATATATATATATATATAAAATGAAACCAAAACCAATTTTTATGTCAATTGTTTTTTTTTTCTTCGTCTCTTTGTTTATCTTTATATGAAAACCTAATAAAATAAGTTGATTGTTCTTTAAGGTAAGAGCTTATCCATAAGTGTTGCCTCAATCAAAGTGGGGCTAAAATTCTATATGTTGTGTATTATTTGAACCAAACCACAAACTCACATAAATATCTTACTTAAATTCATCAACTAGTCCAAAATTATTATTCGAAATGAAAAAAGATTATTCTTTGCACGATAAATCTTATTCAATAATACACCCCAATTTAAAAAGTGGGCAGTTTTTATTAATTGAGATTTATTTAATTAAAAAAAATTATAATTAGCGTGGTAAAAAAAATAATTTATGGTATAAATACTAATTATAAATAAATATCTAAATTTAATTTATTTAACATTTAACAACAAGTATTTATTAAAATTGTAAAAATATAACTTAATAATTTATACCACAAATTATGTAAAAAAATGTTAAAAGTGAAAGCAATGGAGAGAAATGTTGAAGCTTAAAACTTGAAAAGGCAAAGTGGTGACTTTTAAGTTTTAATGGGACGGAGCTGTCTAAGCTCAGTCAGCCATGTACAAACAAGAAGATCCTAAATTGACCCAACCCAATCTTTTTCTTTGATCCCAACTCCATCCATAGTCTGTAGTCCCCAATCAAACTAACCCCAATTTCATTACTCTCCAATCCACAACTTGACCGTGTTTTTGTGCCACCTTTCGACTTTTTCCTCTTTTGTGGGTTTCGTTTCTTTTTCTTCTTTTCTCTCTCTCTCTCTGTTTACAGTTTGGCTGGCTTCTCTTTTGAGTTGTACACCATTGACTTGCAAAAAACAACGACGAAGATAACCAGATTGTCGGAATTGGCGTTGAGTTTTTTGGTTTGAGAAGGTATGAATGTTGTTCTTATTATGTAAATGGGTTCTTTTTGTTTCTTGAAATTTTGGGCTGAATTGCGTCCTTTTGGCTGATTATGGTTCTGGGTTTTTGACGTTTTGTGCTTTAGAAGGTGTTTTTGCTTTCTGGGGTGTCGTTATATTATATATGAGTTTATTGTATTAGTCTTCATATGGATTTAGATGATCGATCATGGACACTTGAATCTTTTGCTTTTATGTTTTCCTTTTCCTTTCTGGTAGATTTGTATTCTGACTTTTTGTAAATAATTTGATTGATATTTATCGAGATGTAGATTGATTTTCGTATTAAATGAGGGCGTGAGGAATATAGATAATACTTTTGTAGTAAGAAAGCACAGATTCTTGAGTCTTTATGTTGAACTTGAAGGCATAATTACTTACACTTAATGGTTAAGTGTTGAGTGGTTAAACCATAGTTGCTCCCATGTTTTGGATTTGATTCCTCGTGGAGACTTGTCATGCAAGTTCCTATAGTTTCCCATCTCTGAAATGCTCTAAGATTCTGCAAGAGGACAAGTGTAAAACAAAAAATTGTTACATTTCACTTCTTGGTTCGTTTAACTATATGCTTGCCATTTTATGATCATGGAGCAGAGAAGTTTACCTGATGATCATCAAGTTATTCTTTAATTTTTTGTTATGGCTGTTTTATCTAAATTGTGTGTTGTTTATGATAGAGAACCTGTGGGAATTTGCCTCGCAAAATGTTCTCATTGCCTGAACTTCCAAAGAGACCAAAGAATGGTTCATAAAGCGGATCTGGTTGTCATTGGAATCTCTGTTGGTGTAGCTCTTGGTATTTTAATAGCTTCGCTCTTATTTTGGGGCTTGCGTTGGTACAAGAAACATGCTCATCTTCGACGATGTGCAAATGAACGTAGTCCCACAACTCTTCCTATAAGAACAAATGGCTTAGGGACAAGTACTGACTTCAGTGCTTCTCTTTCAAATTCTGTAGTGAATCAAGGATCAGAAAGCCTTCCCAAAAATAGTCTCTTTTCCTGGAATCATCAAAACAAAGATCGAATTGCTTCTGTGTCAGGCTTACTTAGATACTCTTACAAGTATGTAAAGCACTTTACTTTTCATTAGTTTGGAGTGTTGATGTTTCATGCTGTAGGAATTCTTAATTCTTCATTTGTCAAACATTTATTTCCATTGGAATGAACTAACAAGCATTGATTGCTCAGATAGAATGTAATTGGTTCAGATTTAAAGAGAGTTAACAGATAAATTCAAATTTTAAAAATTACTAACTTCACACAATCTATATATAGGGTCTATCAAATTTTATGGATGTACATACTATATTTTACAGGGATATACAAAGAGCTACAGAAAATTTCACCACTATTTTGGGACAAGGGTCATTTGGTCCTGTGTATAAAGCAACAATGGCTACTGGAGAGATAATAGCTGTGAAGGTGCTTGCTTCTGATTCTAAACAGGGGGAAAGAGAATTCCAAACTGAGGTAAGGGATTATCCAACAACAACATGTCAAGACATCTTAGGAATAACAGAGATCTATTTATGCATTCATGTTCAATATAGTTCCTAATAATTTCATTTTCACCTGAATTGTATGACCAAACATAATTTTTTTTCTCTTTTGCCTTGAAGAAATTTTCCAAATAAACTGAAAACTGAAGAAATTCTGAGTAAGGATACATACCTAACCATATGTCCCAAAGGTTGTATATTTCCTCAGGATGGCATTGTCAAGTAAAAAGAAAAGAGTATCAATGTCAATATCAATATCATTGATAGTAATAGTATTATGAATTTTATGGGAAATTATCTGCTTAATTTCTTTCTCAGGAGTGTAGAAGTTATATGTCACCAGTTCTTCCAAACACCAAATGGTTATTAGTGCCAAGAAATCAGAGGACCTTACTCTGACATACATATGTTATGTATTTCTTTTAAGTGACTACTTAAATTAGGTTTCAGAGCAGACTACATTTGTCTTCCCTGAGGGTTGAGATAAATTGTAGTCTTCCATTTGAAAAGTGTTTATCTGTTTTAGTGTGATTCGCCAAGACTCCAACGGACAATTTGGAGTTATTCATAAATTTTTTTTATAAATCTGTTTCAGGTATCTTTGCTTGGAAGACTCCATCATCGCAATCTTGTAAATCTAGTAGGATATTGTGTAGATAAAGGACAACGCATGTTATTGTACCAGTTCATGAGTAACGGAAGCTTAGCAAGCATTCTTTATGGCTCAGAGGGTATATTATCTCTACATATTAATAAATCTTAAATGATTGTGGTGACTAGCCACAAGAGAGAAAGCTGGGATTCAAAAACTTATGTTTCGCACACACACAAACACACTTGTATAGATACTATATATAGATTGAATAGTAACTTAATTCGGAAGAGAGAAAAAATAACTATCAGAACATGTAAGCTTGAGCTTCTTTATCCAATTTAAGCTGGAAATGCATTCCCCTTTTCTTTAACAAATTTATTACCTAACAACTTAGACTAACTCTTTTCGTTGGTAGGATTTTGAGTTGTCCATATTTGAGAACCATCCTGCTTTATTTATACCTAGGTGGAGAAGAACGGGTTTTGAATTGGGATGAAAGGCTTCAAATCGCTCTTGATATATCTCACGGAATTGAGTATCTTCATGAAGGGGTAATGTTAATTTCTTTATATTTGTTTTTCTTTTTAGTGGAAGAAATTTGTTTAATTTCTTGATGTGGAGAATTCTATGAACACAGGCAGTCCCACCCGTCATACATCGTGATTTGAAGTCTGCTAATATTTTGTTAGACAGATTAATGAGAGCTAAGGTGAGATGGCACAACAGCTTTCTCATGTTCAATTTTCTCAATGAGTTGTTTCAGAATGTAGATAAATCGCTAAAATAAATACATAAACACAATTACTTTTTTCATTCTAGGTTGCTGACTTTGGACTATCAAAGGAAGAAGTGTTTGATGGAAGGAATTCTGGACTTAAAGGAACATATGGTTACATAGACCCAGTGTACATATCCACAAACCAGTTCACAATGAAGAGTGACATCTACAGTTTTGGTGTTATATTGTTCGAACTAATAACGGCTATTCATCCACACCAAAACCTAATGGAGTACATTAACTTGGTGAGTTTTTTCTCCTTGGTTGTTTGCTCAATAACTTTTACAGTCAAACCTTTCTGACCGAAGATTGCATCGCTACTTTTTTCTAAACTTGCTTTTTCGATAGGCTTCTATGAGTCCCGACGGTGTTGATGAAATACTGGATAAGCGACTGGCTGGCCAATGCAGTGTTGCAGAAGTGAGAAGCTTAGCTAGTATTGCTCACAAATGCCTTGACAATTCACCAAGAAGGCGGCCATCGATAGGAGAGGTTTCACAAGCAATTTTGAAGATAAAACAGAGGCGCCTCACCAAAGAAGATACCATGTCATTTGCCAGCAGAGATCTTTCGCGAGCGATAAGCAGAATTGAGGATCAGCAGGTGGAGTTAAGTATGATGGCTACCATGAGAAAAGTATAATGACTGCATAAATAGTAGTTTGTAGTTTCATACTTTTTTATAAAATTTGTTCCTCTTTTTTTGGCTAATTCTGCCCACCTCAATAGAGTTAGATAGGTCCATGGATTAGTTGGCATTTGCTAATTTTAATCTCATGGGTTGTGGAACACATTCCTTGCCTCCAATGAGATTTGAGGTTGCCAACTCTTTTTTGTAACACATGGAACAAGAAATAGAAGAATCCAACACACCCGAAAACGAAAACGAAAGGTAAGAAAAAAATTGATTTGGATTTTCTTCTTCAGTTTCGTGATTTTGTTGATTGCCATGCTTGGTCTAATTATGGGCAATTTAAAAAGCCTCTAATAACATTGAAATTATGGTGTAGACTTGGATGGAGAGATTTTGATGCCAAGACATTGTTGATTTTGATTTCACTACTTATTTTGAGTATATGTTGAAGTGAGGTTTTTTTAAGCTTTTGTTTAGATAGTATTTTCTACAGCACAAAATGTTTTTTAATTTAATCTGTAATTACTTTTCAAATTTATTTAGAATAATTTTTTGTTATTAAAATATTATTTTATTTAGCATAATACTTACCTTCTTGAAGTGAATGTCAAAATATTATGAAAGGATTTTTCGAAAAAAAAAAATATATAAAAGGATTTATTTATTTGTTTATTTAGATATAAACATACATCTTGGCAAACAAACTGATCATTAACTAAAGAAAAAATAGAAAGTGATTTAGCTAAACAAGTTATCTATGAAGAGTATGCATAGTTAATTCATGTGTAGCTATATTGATTGTTTGATATACGATTAGAAACCACTTTTAGAAATTTAAATAATTTACTTACTAGATCATTTAAGAATGATCTTAGATCACTAAAAAAAGAAAAGCATGTGCTTAATATATCTCTTAGATGGCGTTAGATTAGAGATAATAAAATAGAACGATTTTTTTTTTTTTTGTTTGATTGTACTTTAAAGTATTAGAATATCATTCTAAATTTCTAATAAAATAACTTTTTTATTATTTTGATGGAATGACTATTTTATTTTAAAATGGAAGGAAATCATTCCAACAAAAGATGAGAAAAAATTTAATATTTTTTTCTTCAATTTTTTTATCTGTTTTAAAATTTGATTTCATTCCATTCCATTTATATTCTCATTCTTAATCTTATATTTGTATCATTTCCAACCAAACGTCACCTTACATTGATAAATGAAAATGTGTCTCACTAAATTATGATATGGTGGGCTCAATTTCTGTTTTCGGCTTAAATCACATTGAAACTAAATAACATTTAAGCTTGTGAAGTTTACAATAATATATATTATTTGTATATAATTTACAAAAATAACGTTACTATTATTGTTGACATATCACATTAGTTAAATCTAACGTTTTTCGTTTTTTTTTTCTTCCCTTTTTTCAGTTATTAATAGTGTTAATAAGAAACCCATTAGATATCTTTACATAAAAAATTTCATTTTTATAACATATAATTTAATATACATTTTAATTACCTCCTAAAAGTGTCTTAAAAAAAAAAAGAAGAAAAAAAATCCTTTTTTCAAAGAAATAAAATTCCTTTTGAGAGAAGGTAGAATTTTCTTTAAAAGGACTTTTTGAGTTTAAAATTATCTTGTGAAGAATTTTTTATTAAAAGAAACTTTTTTATATAATTGTTATTCATAAAGAAAGGGTTACAAGAATTCATGGTAAACATATTTCATATTTTTGTTATCCTTTTCCCTTGGAATCTCTCTCTAAAAAAATTCAGCCTAAATCAAAGTGCAAGATAGATAATAAAAGAATGCTAAAAGGCACCAGTGGTGCCAAGCACCCTCTTACGTGTCAATATTGCTATTGGTGTAATTTAGTATCGAGTCTCATATAATTTAATGTAATAATTTTTAGGGAGTATTACTAACCAATTGTAAAACGAGACATCTTAAAGGTCATAGGCACGTCTGTCTAATAGCAATGTTCATAATAAAAGCACATTCAACTCCCTCCTATTGTTAGATCTCGATCAAAGCTCATTGACACTTGTAATAAAGTTTCTCAAGTCACCATCTATTAGCAGCAGAGCAGCCTCCTTGTCTTTGTCATTTTGTTCATACTTTTAAAATGTGAGCACGTGATTCGAGGTTCCCATGTCTCTATTCTACTAAATATATAAATATTCTATGACTGTTGGAGTGGCCCCCCATTTTCAAGGACTCTGAGATATTGGCAGTTCCATCATTTCTCAACCAAAACCAATCCCAACGGTAATAACTTTCTTACCCAAAAATAAAACACTAAATATAGACAGATGACAGTTGGACCTGCAAAACCATTAGTTTCACAACCTTTTGGATAATAATAAAAATCCAAATATAATAAATCTGTTAGCATTATTTATTTTATGTAAGCTTGAAATGGATGAATGAATGAGCACAAAAGATCAGTGACAGTAAATTAATTAGCCTGAATCTGCTACCATACAATACAACCCATAAGACATTATCAATCCCAAGAACATAAACAAAGAAAACTAGATTGATAGCCAATTGGATATTAAAATTTATCCATATTAAAGTTTTATGACATGCAAGTATAGGGTAGGAACATGGCACAAGACACAAACAGATTGCAAAAGAGACATAAAAAAACCATAGAGGCTCTCATATACATACATACATACATAGCATCTCCAACAACATTACAATATATACATATATATATACTTCATTTTTTTGGGGGGGTGGCATTCCCTCTTTTCAGCCTTATTCCAACGTAATCTAACTGCTGATGACAGCACTGGTTGAACGAAAAAAGGGTAAAAAAGAAAACAAAGTTTTCATCTCCACTAGCCAAAAGACACAAACTATTGTCATGTGGCTTAGTATAATTCCCATTAGTATCCAACTCCTAATGCTGTCATCCATATCTCTTGCAGGAAAACCCTATACACGCCTAAAGGGTACAAATTACAGACTCTGGCTACCACAATTTACAAGTCTTTATAAGTCTGTACTTACTTTATCCGATACTACATCAACTCTCAAATCTAGAATGAGGTTCCAAGTCTCTGTCTCTGCCTCTGACCAAAGCTCCCAGTTTTTCTATTAGCAAAGGCCGGGCAAAGCAGTCCCCAAAAGTCATCAAGAAACTGCATCCAATCTTCTTCATTCAAATCTGCTAGCTTCACAAAACTACTACTCACAGGAAGCTGTTCATTCACACTCTTGTTCCGCAACGATGGACCAGCTAAATAGCTAGGCTTTTGCATTGCATTTGCACCCTCGCGTCGCCTGATTTTCCCATCAATGTTCATGCTTTTTGAAAACTTTGATAGTTTTGAAGCACTTGACACATGATCCTTCACAATGTCAGTATATTCATCTGACCTTGGAGACACCTTATCCTCTTCGCACCCTTCATCTTTCTCCTCCACACTATCCTCTAGTTTACAAAGTAATGTTCTGTCATTTTGTCCTTTTGATGTGGAATGACATGTTCTAATTACCGATAACTCTTTCATATTTGACATCAAATCCAAATCATGTTCCTTGCTGTCTATGAGGAATTGAAAGTCTTCTTCATCTCTTATCTTTGTTTCAAATTTGTGCATTTTCTTCTCCTCTACGAGTTTCCTGGCTTCCATACAGATTAGCTCGAGCTCACTTGGTTCCTCTTCGAGACCCCGAAACTCCCTACTCATCATTGCACCAATCTCAGCAAGACAAAGACCGAAAACAGCAGCTTCCTTGAGGAAAATTGTGCAGAGAACCAATACTCGAACACATGCCTCTCGAATCATGGGCAGCTCCATTCTAAGCATTTCAGAGTCATAAAAAGGGTCAAGTTTATCAATATACTCAAGCTCATCTTCTGAGAATGGGATTGATGCCTGTGGCCAATGAATCCACTCAAAGTACGGGTCCTCCAAGCATTCAGGTAGAGAAAAACCATGATCAATGGGAACAAGATCCACCTGTCCAAAACTTCCGACCCCATCAAGCTTCCTGACCAGAAGATTACCAGCATGCCTGTCTGTGTTTAGAATCCGAATATCTAGAATTCCTATTCTATGCACAGCAGCAACAGGGAAGCTAGATGTCCCATGATCACTAGCATCATAATCATGAGAAATGAACTGCTGCAGAGATGCAATCTTGCTAACCTGCCTACCATTTCGATGCACGTTACCCTTGACCTCATCATTGACATTAAATATTGAATGTGTGACCTTAACAAGAGCAGTAGAGGGCACATTAGCAAAATTATCATAGTCCAGAAGGTATGCTGCAACTTCTCGAAAACCTGTTTCTCCAACTCGCACTGAACGTTTGAGGCCTGGTTGCCCAAGTACTTTTCCCACAAAACCTTTTGGATTATTAGGGGCATAGGGCTCCTCATCAGTAGGTTTTAGGATAGCAATATTTTCACCATAGATGTTTTTAAAGTAATATGCACCACCAAGACCACCACGGACAGGGACTGGATCAATGCCATTATTTATTGCCTTCACAATATCCATCACTAGTTCTTCAGTTTTAGCATTTTGAAATGAGCAACCTAATATCTCAATAGGACCACTTTGATCCCTCTGTTGGAGATCCCTTGCATTTGGCGACATACATGGAGTAGATGAGCTTCTGTGCAACAAGTTCCTAGTAAGAAGAAGCGGAGAATCATTTCTCACTGCGCTTAGATCATCCTTCAGCACCATATCACCATATACCAATGAGCTTTCATCAGTTGGGACATTAAGGGCAACTTGTAGTTTCCTCTTCACCGTATGGGCATTGTCGCTGCTATCTAGCTCTATACCCAATACAGATCCACTTTCAGTTTGCACAAATACACGTCTCCTTATGGAAGGTTTTCTTTCCAAATGCTTATTCCAACAGTACTCACTTCTAGGAGGAACTTTGAAAGTTGCAAGCGCCATCTGGTGTTGGTTATGTACAAGCTTGTCCACATCAGGATGCATAAAACAAGGAGGAGAATTGGCGAATTCCAGCACCAGAAGTGGCGGTGGCAGCGGCAGCAGAGAGCTTCACTCCTAAAAGAAAGCCTAACTCAAAGTTTGGCAAAATTACAAGGACAGAAATGCTTGTGTGGTAACAAATCATAATCAAACAGGCAGAACCCGAGATGCTTTAATTCTTTTATTTACTCTGCTTTGGCTAGTGGCTAACATTGCCATGTTTGAGAAGGCCTCTGATGATTGCATTGTTACTCTCCAGTTGGAGATATCACCTGAGAAATCATTCAAAACGAATCTAACTGTTCTGGTCAAAGTAGTAACCAAATTATCAAATATTTTATATGAAATAAAGCTTCATGAAAATGCATCCATATAACCTACATCTGTATAATGGCTTCTCTTCAAAATAAAAATTGGAAGAATTTAAAGGCAAAAACATTCGAAAAAGTGAAAATTTTCAATATATGAATAAATAATTTATTCCTCCATATACATATATAAAAAAATATATACTTCTTTATTTTCACCAAAAAAAAAAAGTCAATTCTTTTACAATACCCTTTTCAGATCACCAAAAAAAAAATGCAATTAAAAAGGTAGCGGACAAAGGCCATAGATACAAACATAATCAATCAAAATTTCAAGAAAACATTAAGAAACATATCCAAAAATTTCAATAAGATGAATCAATACAGGAACAACAATAATAATAATAATAATAATTAAATAAATAAATAAATAAAGACTTACCAGAGATGAATGATGAGATGGGTGAAATCAGACGGCGGAGCCTTGCCGGAGAGCGGGCACCGCCGTTAGATGAAAGGGAATCGGATAAAGAAGATGGCGAAAGGGGAAGAGAGAGAGAGATCAATGAATGGTGGTGAGGAATGAGAATGAAGAATTGAGAATGAAAGGATGTTATTCTTATGATCTCTCCCGCTTCGGAGCCATAAATTCCAACTCCCTTCCGGAGCGAAGCGGATGAGTTTTATTTTTATTTTTTTTATCAAAAACCCCCCAAAAATTATAAATGCATAAATACCAGCTTTCTTTTTTTTTTTTTTTAATTTCCTTTTTATAAACCTCGGATTTTTCGGAAAATTTAATAAAAGATATTTTGCCACGTGGATCAACCCCTATCATTGCTCTCTTTCTCTCTCTATTTTTGTCTGACTTTCTTATTCAACTAAACTATGTTTGGTGTTTCAAAAATAAAAACTAAACTATGTTTGGACTTTTGTGTCTTAATTCAAATCTTTATTTCTTTCTTTTTTGCCTTTTTTATAGGGATTTCTTTTTCTAAATATTTTTAGTTAAAATAATTAACATGACTACACTTTGTTCCTCGAGAATATAAGCTTATTTATCTATTTATTAATTTTTTTTGAATTCTCTACTAATCCTAAATTTAAATTGGTGTGATAAATTTTTAGATGTGATTTATTTAGCTCAAATACTAAGTCAATACAACCCCTAATTTTATGTTACTATGGATTGTAGGTTGGAGGAAAGTTTTTGATGCCCAAGTAGTGTTAAACATTTGATAAATTGTGATTTTAAAATTCATAAAATGTCTTAAATTTAATAGATCAATAATATTATTAAAAATGAAAATTTTGGCCACTTTCACAAGTTAGGTCAGAGTATCGTTTTAACGGGACAACTTTAACTGAATTGACATTCTTATATTTTCAAGTGATTTCATTTTGTAGGATATGTTTTTATTTTATTATATAACCACTAAAGGTCTCACAATATTTTATTTTATTTTTTATTTTTTTTGTAATAAATATATTCAAAGAGATTATAAGAATATTTTAATATTTCATGTAAACTAAAGTATATATTTTTAAAAAATAATGATTGTAACATATTTAATTACGCATACTAGTTACAATATTCTGAGTCCTCCCCTTGCTGTTCCACCAACTCAAGATTTACTGGTAGTTGTATTTCTTCTTCAAGCTCATCCGGATCTTCCACGTCAGAACTATCCTCCAAGATGTCTCTTGAAATTGGCTCATAATCAAAAAAATTTGCATCCTGGTAATTGCCAATTGCTGTCTCTGGGAGGTTGGCAATGTAGTATTCATTATATTTTGCCCCCAGTATATGGTTGAGCAAGGTTCTCACACCTTGCTCATTCATTCGCACATCCAGGAAAAAAAAAGTGTTGAATAATCTCTCAATCGACTCTTTATACTTGTTATGTTCTGAAATATAACTGATTCCGTTCACTTGCCTCCCTATTCGATTTAGGTGAGCTCTTGCTTCCTCAGACCTTAGTGAGTGTGACATAACTATATATTTCTCGTGTGCCATTAACAACACACGCTCTTTCCTCATAATTACCCTCATGCCTTGATTAATTTTATCCATATCCTCTATTATTCTCATAACTTTACTTCTCTCGTTCGATGTCGGCAAGCGTCTCAAGCCCTTAATTGCATTAACTACGTTTGGATTCATTATTAACTCTGCACAACCCAAAATAAATACTAGATTGAAACTAATTATGTAATAAATACTTAGTTTGCTCCATTTAAAATTTGATCAATCTTCAATCAATGGTCAGATTCAAAGATAAACTCGACCGAAAAGGAGTAACTCAAAAAATATTTGATTTTATCACAATAAATACATGTTATATTTGTCTAACTTTCCTAATATATTATTAAAATAATTAGACAACAAATGCGTCATTTACAATAAAATCAAATAAAACATATATATTGAAAATATAATTATATTTAGTTGAATATTAATAATAATTATAAAATATTTTGTGATTATAGAGATGACAGAGTGGTTCCACACTTTTTCTTACAAAGAGGAAGTTCTAAATTCGAATTCTTTTTCCAAAGAATAATAATTATAAAATATTTTAGTCGATCAAATATATTAAAAATAAAATTATCAATATTGTTAGTCCTCTAATAATAAATTAGTCATTATAATAATAAAAAAAAAGACCTTTTATTATCGTTTATTAATTATTGGTTAATTAAAATTTTTCTCTCTAAACTTTAACATGTACTAAATCACGCCTCTTAAACTCTTAAGGTCGTTAAAAATATTCCCTAAACTATTGAGATTGTCGAATTTAAGAATTTTTGTTCAATTTTAGTAAAAAAATCTTAACATAAATAAAAGTTCAAGGGCATGATTTAGTACATATCAAAATTCGAGGGGCATGATTTAGTACATATCAAAATCTAAGGAGCATGATTAAATACATAAACAATCATTGAAACATTAAAATTGAATGAAATTAGACAAAAGTCCTTAAATCTAACAATCTTAATAGTTTAAGAAGAATTTTAAACGGCCAAAAAAGTTCAATTCGGGAGGAAAAATTCTAATTAACCTTAATTATTTTCTGGTTGATTTTTATTTCACAAATTAATTGACCATTTGTTCCGTTTTAAAAATTTAAATAAAAGATCATTAATTATGCTTAAAAAAAAATATATATATATATATAAAAAAAAAGATCATTACGTGAAATTGGCACGTGCCTTGCACGTGAAACATCTACTAGTAGAACGAGACGAAGAAACCCTAACTATTTCCTTTCATTCAAGCTTCAACGTTCCCGGTTCTCTCAGCCGCCGCCCTTTCTCAAAGCCGAGCTGCAGGTGAGTTCTGTATTTTGATTATCTAAATCTATTTTGATGTTTTTGTTTTGAATAATAATTCTATTATAATGTTATGATAATGGATTGATGATTGATACTGTCAAAATCAAATTTTGTATATCATTCTTTTCTCTGTAGCTTCATGTTTTTCTAAGTTTATCTCTTTAGGCTGATAATTTAATTATCTTGATTTAAATGCATTGATTTCGGTGTTAATCTGTTTCGCTGACGGATGAAGTGAAGGAATACTGTTAGCATGTAGTGATTTTTCAACTCGTAGTGGTGAAAAGCTGTATTTTAGTTTGAAATGTGAATCAAAATTATGTTCTTCATGGTGGGTTTTGTGTGTTTGTCGATGTAGATCTTAATTCCTGCTCTGTCTTGGTTTTTTTGCTGATGGACTATAGTTTAGTTAGTAGTGACTAGTTATGTGTATATAAAGTTGGAAAAGTTGGTGTACTAATTTATCCGGTTCAACCATATTTCTGCATTTAGGGTATATTTTCCAGCGACCATCTCTGCAGGAGATGAGAGCTGAGATTCTCATTGGTAGTTTCACTTTGGGTTCTTTCTTGTTGATCATCTTTCTAAGAACTAAATGATATTGACCCTATCATGTGTCTAACAGTTTTTGTGTGTTTTCATTTACGTTTTTTAACATTTTGATTTAGTAGTGGCTATATTTTTTGATGGCATCTTAAGAATCTTGTTCGTGTGAATTTTTTTTTCTTCCAAAGCTTCCAATTTGTTAAAATTTGAATATTATTTTTAATTCAATTTTTTTAATTAAATTATGAACTTTTTAATTTATCAATATTTCACTTAATAAATTTCTCTATTAGTGTTATGCTAACTATTTCTTAGAACATCTTTAATTTTGAGCGATTGTAATGTTAGATATGTTTGCAAATTCTTGGTTTTCTTTTGATTTGAAGTGTTTTTTCGTTAGTCTCCTGATTATTTATGTAATTGTGTTCTTGCAGAGTGTTTTTTCACTTAGTTGTTCTTGAGCTCGATTTTAGTGCCAGTCAGATTTGAATTTTATTTGGGGATTCAATTGTAAAAAGGGTTTTTATGGTCGTGCCTCTGGGGATGATCAAACTAATAACTTTCGTTCTTCTGAGATATTCCATGCGGAAAAATATTGGAGACCTGAACTGAAGATGCTAAGCTTAATTTAATAATTTTCAACTTATTTTCTAGGATTAGGAAAGAATATTAATTTGATGATGAGGATGAGTAAGCTAGGAATATTGAAGCAATACTGTGGTTTTGGGGCATTTAGTACTGGAAAATTCTGTATTTTGCTGAAAATATCTTACTCGAATAACAATTTTTTGTATATAGAGAGATCAATATGTAAATGTATATATAGTTCAAAGTTGTAAGTATTATTCATGAAATATTACATATAAAATAGGAAGAATCTCCCTCTGCGGTTGGAATAGCGAATTGGATTATTGGAGATATTTTGTTAGTTTTGCAAATGCTTGTAGACTTGTTGTTACTGATTTACATTATTAGGTTTTCTGGATTATTATGATAATATCCAAAACCCTAAAAACCATTTCTTTCTCTCAGGTCTCAGCCATGGCGTCAAACAAAGATCCGGACCCTTCGTTGGGATACCTTACCAGGAAAGACACGGAGGTCAAGCTTCCGCGTCCCACCAGAGTCAAGAACAAAACCCCAGCTCCGGTACAAATCACCGCCGAGCAAATTCTCCGCGAAGCTAGGGAGCGTCAAGAAGCTGAGATTCGCCCCCCCAAGCAGAAAATCACCGATTCAACCGAACTCGCCGATTACCGTCTTCGCAAGAGGAAGGAGTTCGAGGATTTGATCCGACGAGTCCGATGGAACACTAGCGTTTGGATTAAATATGCTCAGTGGGAAGAGTCTCAGAAGGACTTCAATCGTGCTCGTTCGGTATGGGAGCGTGCTCTCGAGGTCGATTACCGAAACCACACGCTTTGGCTAAAGTACGCCGAAGTGGAGATGAAGAACAAGTTCATCAATCATGCCAGGAACGTTTGGGATCGAGCCGTTATGCTTTTACCGAGGGTGGATCAGTTGTGGTACAAGTACATTCACATGGAGGAGATATTGGGTAATGTGGCTGGAGCTAGGCAGATTTTTGAGAGGTGGATGGAATGGATGCCAGACCAGCAAGGTTGGCTTTCGTACATCAAATTTGAGCTTCGTTACAATGAAGTCGAAAGGGCCAGAGCCATATTCGAGAGGTTTGTACGGTGTCATCCAAAAGTCAGTTCTTGGATTCGTTTTGCCAAATTTGAAATGAAGAATGGTGAAGTTGGTAGGGCTAGACAGGTGTATGAGAAGGCAGTTGAGATATTGGCTGACGATGAGGAAGCAGAACAGTTGTTTGTGGCATTTGCTGAGTTCGAAGAAAAATGTAAAGAGGCTGAACGAGCTAGGTGTATATACAAGTTTGCTCTTGATCATATACCCAAAGGGAGGGCAGAGGATTTGTATAGAAAGTTTGTGGCTTTTGAGAAGCAGCATGGAGATAGAGAGGGGATTGAAGATGCTATTGTGGGTAAGAGAAGATTTCAGTATGAGGATGAGGTGAGAAAAAGCCCTCTTAATTATGATACTTGGTTTGATTATATTCGACTTGAAGAGAGTGTGGGGAGTAAGGAAAGGATTAGAGAGGTTTATGAACGAGCCATCGCTAATGTTCCTCCGGCTGAGGAGAAGCGGTATTGGCAGAGATATATCTATTTATGGTTAGTTTATCCATTTGAGATTTATGTTGGTGTATTTTGTAAAATGGGGTTGTTTTATTTTGTCTAATTGTTGTTTGTTTATTCATAATTTATAGGATTAATTATGCTTTGTATGAGGAGCTTGATGCTGGAGATGTAGAACGAACACGAGATGTGTACAGGTAATCTGTTATTTTCCTATAATTAGTTATAAACTATGATCTTAAAGAACTTATTTTTGCTGTAGTTATTGGTAAATGATAAGTCTTGATGAACTTGTTTAGGTTTCAGTCTTTGGGGTATTCATTTTGTTTTACTTGTATGAAGTATTCATGTTTCATTTCCATTTGAATTTCCAGGGAGTGTCTTAAGCTCATTCCTCATGAGAAGTTTTCATTTGCAAAGATATGGCTTCTTGCTGCCCAATTCGAGATTCGACAGCTTAATCTCAAAGGTGCAAGACTGATCCTAGGTAATGCAATTGGAAAGGCACCTAAAGATAAGGTAATGTTTTTATTTTCTTTCTTTCTTTCTATTGTGCTATATTTTGTATGAAATAAGCTGAATTCTATGGATCGATGCATATTTTTATTTATTTATGTTTGTTTGTTGTTGTTTTTTAACATCAGATATTTAAGAAGTATATTGAGATCGAACTCCAGCTTGGAAATATAGATCGTGGCAGGAAATTGTATGAGAAATATTTAGAGTGGGCGCCTGAGAATTGTTATGCATGGAGCAAGTATGCTGAACTTGAAAAGTCTCTGTGTGAGACAGAACGAGCAAGAGGCATATTTGAACTTGCTATTGCTCAACCAGCACTAGACATGCCCGAAATACTTTGGAAGGTATGTGCATGGCATTCTAGATATGTGATATTTGTTCTCAATTCCTATATTTGTTAAATTTTTTTATTGCTACAATCTTCTTGAATTATTGATACTGAGCATGAGTTTGATTACAGGCTTACATAGACTTCGAGATTTCAGAGAATGAATTTGATAGAACCAGAGAACTTTATGAGAGACTATTAGACCGGACAAAGCACCTAAAGGTATGGATCAGTTTTGCAGAATTTGAGGCATCTGCGATTGAAGATAGCAATACAGATTTGGAGGAGGAGGATATGGAAGATTTTCTTCGTGAACAAAAGAAACTATGCCTTGAACGAGCAAGACGTAAGCACTCCCAAAAGTCTATGCTTCATAGTTATTAAAATATTTTAGCATTTCAAACCAAGGAATCAAATCTTACTGTTATATTTGCTTTTTATTTATTTGTGTGACAGGGGTTTTCGAGAAAGCTATTAACTACTTTAGAACAACTGCACCTGAATTGAAGGAAGAAAGGGCTATGTTACTAGAGAAGTGGCTAAACATGGAGGCTAGTTTCGGTGATCTTGGTGATGTTAGCAGTGTCCAGGCTAAGCTACCGAAGAAACTCAAAAAGAGGAAGCAAATGATGACCGAAGATGGACCAGCTGGGTATGTTACCAATTCACATTTCAAGTCATTCCTTCCTATTTTGAGTCTGCAGTCAGACAAGAGCATGCATAATTTTTTTTCGGGTGTTTTCAGAACAATGGGTTTTGCTAACTTGTTTTTTACCCTTTCGTATGTATTTCAGGTACGAGGAGTACATAGATTACATATTCCCAGAGGAAACTCAGACCACAAATCTCAAGATTTTGGAAGCTGCTTACAAATGGAAGAAGCAAAAAGTATCTACTGATGATGATTAACATGAATTTTTTTTGTTCATATGACCAATCTTATTTGTTGTAGAATAGTTTTTTGGGGGTTAATGTTCAATATCCAATAGATGATTTCTCTTGAAAAAACAAGCCTAGTATCATTGAGTTGAAAAGGGAAATGAATTTTGGTTTGCCAATGACGATAATATTCTGTTTGTATAGTGTACATTTTTACCAACAAATTTTATAATATTTTAATTATATTGATGGCCTTTAAGATATCTTTTATGTTTGGCATTGGGATTTTCTATTTAGAACAATTGGAAATGATAGAAATAGTTTTATCTTATCAACTTGGATTTCATAGGGCTCTTATTCGAGCATGTGCTTTTGGTTTTGGATTTTATAGATTTCAATCTTTTATTGAGCACTTGGATGAAACGAACATTTTCGGGATTATGAATTGAAGCACATGTTGAAGGGTCTTTGCGGATAGAAAAAGTGACAGCTGGTTCTTATTCGAGCATGTGCTTTTAGTTTTGGATTTCATAGATTTTATAGTGCACTTGGATGAGACGAACGCTTCTAGGAAGGCTTTGCAGATAGGAAAGTGACAGCTGGAGTCGATTATTTGGGAGAATCTGGAGTCGATTATTTGGGATTCTCTTTCAAGATAGAATAACTAGCCATTCAAAACTCTTTTTCAGAGGAAGACTAGCTTTCTTGAAGATTTTTTTTGGAGGGACACAAAGGCTTTCCGAGAAAGCTCTTTCGGGAGACGACTAATTTTCTAAGATGACGAAAAATTTACAAAGATTTTTTTATTTGGACGAACTAACTTCCTACATTTTTTCTCATTATATTGATATGATTTATTAATATATAAAGAATGTTAATCTACTCTCAATAGTGTAGATGATCTAAAGAATGGAGGCCACGATAATAAATACATGCAAGAAATTATTTTAATTAATATATTTAAAATATAATTTGTGTAAATAAATGTCAAGAGTTCTATATTTGTAATAAAAGATGTTTTTTGACATTTTTTAATTGATTATGTAATCTTAATACCCATCTTTAGCATTAAAAAAATTAATTAAATAATAATAATTCATTTTTAAAAGGATTGTTAAAAATAAAAAATACTCTCAAAAGAGAAAAATAATGATAATATAGAGATGTGAGATAATCTTTTATTTTTCTAACATCTTATTTTCTATAATTTATGGTAATTTTAATATTTAATTTCACATTATAAATAGTGTGTAAATAATCAATTTGTTTTAAAATAATAATAATAATACATTTTTTTATAAAAAATAATAATAATATTTAATTAAGTAAAAAGTGAAGTTACATGATGAACTTATCATATTTATTTAAAAATAAATACAATAATAATATGATAATAATTCTCCTAAAAAAACAAATAACAATTAAAGAAGTAGTGGTAGATTCTATTTCTTCTAATCTCTTTATTTTGTGATAATTTTAACTTTTAATTACAAATTATGAATAATGTTAATTAATTAATCTATTTAAAAACTAATTAATTAA
The DNA here is from genome assembly GCF_029168945.1 of Cannabis sativa. Taxonomy (NCBI): domain Eukaryota; kingdom Viridiplantae; phylum Streptophyta; class Magnoliopsida; order Rosales; family Cannabaceae; genus Cannabis; species Cannabis sativa. The sequence goes on along the minus strand of NC_083608.1, from coordinate 43,840,094 downwards.
GTAGTTGCATGTCTATTGTTAAAAAGTTAAGTAATAATTGATATTAATTTAATTGTAACTTATTATTAAAAGTTCAAATAACATTTTATAAGTGAGTAAATACCATTTTGGACCTTGTATTTTACAAAAATTACTAATTGGACCTTCTGTTTTGTTAAATGACAAAATAGACCCTGTATTTTTCAAAATTGGACAAATAGGACCCTGAACTAATAATTTTTTGTTAAAATAAAACTTAATAATAATCTGATCTAGAGACGTTAATGAGGCCAACATGATAAGAGGAGAGGACTTCACACCAACTGTGTCTGTGACCAATCATTCTGAGGTGGCCAGTAGTACAATCTCTACCCAAATCATAGGAGCCCCCTACAATCAATGGCCCAAAGTATTCTCTAAAATGAACTTTTACAGTCAATAGTTAACGGCAAAAAAGCCATTGCACTCTGAAATCTACACAAATCAACAAATATAAATGCAACCATCTTTGTGTTTCATAATAAATATAAACAATTTTCTGTCTAGTGCCTTCTAGGAATTCCTGTAAACCATTGTTTGAGGTTGATTTGTTAATTTATTAGACAAATGAAGACACAATCTGTAATATCTTTAACTCTATTACAACGAACAATTCTTAAAACACTTTACTCCTATCACATTATTGGTATAAAGCAATTGTGTATGTATGTTACAAAGAATTATCAAGAAAAATCCATATGCATTTACCTGGTTGAACAACTTATCCAAAGTAGACACTGTTAAAACAGCATTAGCCTTTAATTTAACTGCTCTTAAAGAACTTTTAATAACAGATAAGATTTCAAAAGGAGTACAGTGAACTAAGTAAAGGCTCGGACCAACCTGGAATAGATGATGGAAGAGCATTGGAGCTACAACAACTAGTAGTTGATGCTGTACAATTTCAGTAATTACAATAGGCAAGAATAATGATATTTAAATCAACTCTAGTTTACTTGCAATACATAAACTAAGTTTAAAAATTACTATAGTGATAAAAGTAAAACTTTATGATATACAAATTAATGTGCACATTGTACAACAGTTCAAAAAAAGAGCCTTCTTAAATTTAAATTATTACACAAGCCCAAAGGACCCAAATTTGGTCTCAACTCAACTCAACTCAATACATTGCTTGTCATATTCCTGGCACAGCCCTGGTACAAAGTTGATGCACCACCAATTGTAAATGAAAATAAATTTAGCTAACAAAAAAGGTCTAACTCGGATACACCCATGTAACAGATTCACAGTGAAAAAGAATCTGAATTGTTAGCTAACAAATTCAATATGAAGAAGACTTAGATGTCAATGTGTAGAACTGGGGAAAGAAAGTTTGAGACAAAAACAAAAATATGCCAGGTGAAAATGATATCTTCTTATAGTTCTGTGGCCATTAAATATTAATTAACAGATGGAAGCATCAAATCTTGGTTCGTAAAAGCAAACCTGGCTGTTGTAAGACTGCAGAGCACATCCACCTATCCAAGACCAAGACTTTTTATCAACATCATACAATAAGCCCTTCCCTTGATTCCAAGATGTAAAGCAGATTAAGTTATCCTGTCCAAAGCACTCAAATCTCTCCGCCGATAATCTCAACAGTGCTCGAAAATACTTCGGTGGCATCCTACTAATCTCCACCCACATAACTTTTGCATGATCCAATTCCCAAATTCTCATACTTTGAAGAGTACTATAGAGACCAATGCGTCCAACTAAAAACAGACGCTTCTGTGTGCCAGCAACCAAGTACCCATCCAGTAGAGATCGTGGGAATTTAGCAGGAATGTGTTCCCAATATCCAGTGTCCAGTTTATACATCATCAATCCTAGTGGAGAAAGGGTTTCTAAATACAATCTGGAATCACAATAGGCCATCTTCGAGGAGCAAAGATTAACTGCTGGCATTATCTGGTGAAGGAACCAACTATTCAGCCTAGAATCATACACTTCGGTGGGTAATGATTTGTCACCGTAAATATCACTTGTTGCTATAACTTTGAATGACCGTTGTTTTCGATCAACAACCATGATCAGCTGTCTTTGCTGGTTGTAATGCATAGTTGGTAGAGCCCTCCACGTTTGTGTAAGTGGATTACAAACTAAAGTTCTGAAAGTTAGCCCATCTAGCCCAGAAAAGCAAATAAGACCACCAGAAGAACCAACTAACCAGAATGCCCATTGAGGCAAAAATGTGAAAGGAATCCTATACCATGTCTTTAATGGCAAGCTGAATACCGAACATTGCGGAGTCTGTGAATTCTTCCAGAATGTAAGAAGACAAGGCCCGTGAGAAGGCGCTTGGGAATGGAATTTGAGAAAGCTACTATCTTGAAGGATTAAATTCCACCTTCTACAAACACAACGAAGCCGAAATATCATAAATGGAGGAACCCTAGCTAAAATCTCATTCAGCAAATCCTCAGGCAACATTGCCCAGATATTATCTTCCATCTGAACATCCGGGTGAACTGCTTTAGCAAATGTGGCAGCCGTTTCCTCATCCAATCCTCGAGGCTTTGTCTTGATCACCTTCTGCCTAGATGGACTAGTGTTTCTCGATCCGACACGACCTAATGGACTCGTATTCCTCGACCCACCACCTCTAACAGGGGAAATTTGCTTCGGACATCTCACTTCTTCATGACAAAACCCATTTCTCGTATTCACTCCAGACCCAAATTCAGAAGATTCTCCAATATCACCCATTTTGATCAATTTCCTACAAACAAGAAAAATCCTAATGACCCAGTTCCTACCTTGAGCTAATTACCATTTACCAATGCTCAACTCAAATACATGTCCCCCATGCACCCCCACAAATCAAATAACCTTACTCCCAACCGTGATTCACAGGAACAAGAAATCCATACCCAATGGGATGAAAGAAACAACAAAACCCTAATCTTTTTCTCAGATCCAAGCTCAATAACTCAAGGATTTGCTTGAATTTTTTGCAAAAAAGGACAAAAAAAATTCACCAAAAATTTATCCAAGGATTACAAACCTGTAGGCTTTGGGGGTAGAATCATAAAATTTTCTGAATTGGCTCTTGGTGAACTTCAACTCTCTCTCTCTCTCTCTCTCTCTCTCTCTCCTGTAGATGCGTTTGATTTATTTTTGTCACTATTCGACAAATAGACAAAGAAAGTTTTCAGATAAAGAGTTTGTATTGTATCATCACTAATCTGCTACGGCGGACTACATGATAAGCTTCACATCGAACTAATGAAAATAAACCACCTCATATATAGAACTCCGAGCATTGGCCACTAGTGGTGTCTAGCGCCTTTAGACATGTCACATTGTGATTGTTTAGAACACCTCCGACTCCTGTGATAACATCCATACTAAAAATTTACACATTATCTATTAAGATAATATATTATTGGAAAATTCTACAATAAACACCCCAAAATTGAAAGTACGGGTACGTCCAAAATCCTTTGTTGTTATTGGCTATTATTGTTTCTGTGGGCCTAGTCCTATGTGGTCCATGTTGTATTAGATTATCTGCTATTAAAAAGAGGGTGCACCAATGTGACTCATAAGGTTTCTTATTATTGGTACACCTGTCTACGAAGTAACCGTCCTCAATCTCGTCTCAACACCTCTTCAATCCCACATTAAACAATTTACTCCTCCGAGAACTCTCCAATGATTGACCCTCCATCTTAAAAACCCGGTTTTGGGCATCCATCAATTTAAATACTCCAATTTCTTTTTAACAGCAAAAAATCTAATTTGATTGAAAACATGCTATCGAAAAATTACTACGCGTAAACACAATATAAACATGTATGTGTATTATTTGATTGAATACTTCAAGTATAGCAAAAGCAAAAGATTAACAAGGGAATCAAGACATATTCTTCAAATCCCTAACAAAAAAAATTGTTGGGCTCAAAATCCAAAATATTGCCCAAAGAGCACTAAAAAAAAGCCCCACATATGAAAAATGTAAAAAGAGGGAAACGAGAGATAGCTTAGAATCGATGGGTGGACGTAGGAACAATGGTGTTCTTACTTCAAAGTTCTCAGGAAGAAGAAAAAAGTTACACTTTTATTTTATTTTTTAAAATTCAGGTTGATTAGTTAATTAAGTGAAATGAAACAGTTTCCATGACTCTTAGATTTGAGCATTTTCATTTTTTTTCTAAAAAAAATAATAAATCTGAAAATAGTAATTTCATTTTAATGTTCTACACCCCACAAAAATACAGTGTATCCTAACACTTCGACGAATTATACTGCAATATTAAGGGGTCACACCAATATATCCGTTTTAGGGGTGTGTACTCTAGAAGTGTCCTATATTATTTTATCTCTCTTCCATATTATTTTAACACTCTTACTTCTAAATACACTCTTTAAAATATTATAATTATGATCTCACACATTATTATTTAATATATATCTTAATTTTTAGCTACAATAATTTTTTAGCTTCATTTTTTCTTAAAAAAATAAATAAATAGCATCAATGCTACAACATAGTGTCCATGCAAATTTTTAGAATGACATTCTTTTCTCTTCAATGGTATAGCATCTCAATATTTTGCCAGATAATATATCTACCTCACAAGCATCTTTTAAAGTTTTACCATTGGAGATGCTTTTAGCGACACTTCTTAAAAAGTTATAATATTAAACTATATGAGACATGATACTTAGACTAATAGCGATATTAACACATAAAAAATGTGTTAAACACCACTAATACTCTTTAACAATTCTCATAAAATTCGTGACGTGTCTTTATTAATAAATGATTATTATCTACACAGATACAATAATAACTAATAAAACACTATTTAGCAAAAAAAAAAAAATAATAATAATAATAAACACTAAATTGGACTATTTATGAAGTTTGTAATAATATTAATTACAAAAATCTTATCTCACCTTTCTTTTTTTGCCTAAACATATTTTAACTACAGCAAAATAATCCATTAAAAAAAACTACAGTAAAATAATGAATGTAAGAGAGAAAAGAAAAAAACAGTGAATTAGAAATCATATATTTTTAAAATTAAAAATCATTTAATCCCTTGGTTGTTAGTTTTTTGGATTGGTTAATTGACTTTAATGCCACTTTTACTCATAATCATATTCCATTGTTTGAACACAAAGTATAGTCCCATTGAAAATGGTCACTTCTATTTTTCATGATTGATAGATATCTTGCAATATCAGATCTGGGCCATCGATGTGATCAGGTATTTGAACGGTATGGATTTATATCATCAGATTATAATTGGCCGAATCAAACTCTAAAACATGGTATGCACTATATGATCTATGACTTTAATAGAAGAAAAGTATAAATTTATGATTTATTATATAATAATTTCATGATCATAATTGGGCTCCACTGAATTGGCAGTCCTTTTGTTATTGGGCTCCATTAATGGTTAGGTTGGCTGCTAAGATTTAAAATGGAGATCTATAGTGGTTATTCGAATTTCAAAATATGAGTGGGGCTTAAGTCTTAATTCTAATAAAAATAATATTAAGAAATTGTGGTAAATGACTACAAATTATAGTACTATTACTAAATGTTCTTATTTTAAAAATTTCCTTAGAGTATCTCTAATTTATGTTTGTTGGACAGTCAATAAGGCTGCACATGAATTAGCTTGAGATGCTCTTCGGGTGGATAGAGATCTAGTATGATTTAATGAGATTCATTCTTCTATTGGGATTTCTTAAAACTTAAAGTTTGTATGACATTATGATTTTTTTTTAACGAAGTTATTCATTGCTGCAAAAAAAAAAAAAAAAAAAAATTGTAGATAAATGACCATTTTATAGTATTTATTATTTATATTATTTTTTATCACATAAAAAAATAATTTTTTTTTCATATTTGTTTTTAGAATTAAAAGTAAATTAATATTTTTAATATCAAAAACTAAATGTTACTTGTTTCAAAAAAAAAAAAAAACCAGTACTCAAAATAATTTTCATATATACTGCACTGGTTCACGCAGTTGTGGTAATTTAATTTTGCACCTCTCTAATTTTATTTTTTTTTAAAACAAGTAGCATTTAATTTTTAATATGAATTATTAAATTTTAAAATAAAATAAATAAATATAATGTATCTGGGCCCTCCACGTGTCCATATTTACGAGTTAACGAAAGTAGTAGTAACAAGGGCTTTTTTCATAAATGTACAACAAAAATAAAATAATTACAAAAAATGTGCAAAAAAAAAATTATTTGAAAAACTTATACATTTTGAAAATTTATTACATAAAACCATACATTTTAATCATTAAATAATATAAATCATTAATAATTAAACTAATTACCATAAATAGAAAACTGTAATTAATGTTTTTAATATTATTTTGTAATATTTTATCCTTATGTTTATTATATCAATGTTTTAAAAATTATTAATAAAAAAACATGTTTATTAAAATTCAAAACAAAAAATTCTGTAAAATTAATTAAATAAATAATAAATAGTTTTATAAAAATAAACAAATTAAATATTTTTTTTATTAAAGAAAAAATGTTTGTTATCTATTTTAGTATGAATTATTATAATTTAATAAGTTTTTTTCAATAAAATACAATATCAAAATTATAAACATTAATGTATATAAATATAAATCAATGCTTAAAATTACTAAAAATAAACATGACACACATAGTGATATAATATACATATGTGAATATTATTATTTTGTTGATTAAATTAGTAGGTTTAATAAATAGAAAATAAAATAAACATATATACACAAAGTATTTTATATTATTAGTATGTTTATTATAATTGTAAATATAAAAATAGACATAGCCAATTTATACTATACTAAAATAAATATATTTTCTTTTTATTGTCTCAGTATATTCATTATTTTCTAATGAGTAAGTAAACGAATTAAATACAATTCTTACATCAAAAAATAAATAAACAAATATAACTTTATAAACTCCAAATATTATTTAATTAAAAAAAAAATAAAAAGGACACAATAAACAAAAACAAAAGAAAAAGATAAACAATTTTTTTTATATATATTATTTATTTTATAAAAAATTAATAAAAAATAAACATAACACACATAGAGTAATATAATAAACATATGTGAATATTATTATTTTGTTTATTAAATTAGTATGTTTAACTAATAAAAAATAAAATAAACACATATATACATACAAAATATTTTATATTATTGATATGTTCATTATAATTGTAAACATAAAAATAGACATATCTAATATATATATACTATACTAAAATAAATATTTTTTTTTTCTATAGTTTCTATATGTTAATTATTTTCTAATGAGTTAGTGAACGAATTTATTTATTGAAAAACAATTCTTACATTAAAAAATAAATAAACAAACATAACTTTATAAATTTTAAATATTATTTAATTAGAAAAAATAAAATATAAATTGTAGATAAGTGGAAATTAAGATTTTTAAAAATTAACTAATAATGATATTGGACATAGTTAATCAAAAAACTTATGATTATATATATTTTGAATTTTAAAAATATATCATTTATGTTGTTGACTTGATTTGTATGATAAATACAAATTTTATTGTTTATTATTAGTATCTTATTATGTTTTGTAATTATTAATTTACAATTTTATGTAATTAGTAGGCTTACTCATTAATAATATATAAATTAGTCATAAAAATAGTTATACAAATCTAAATATAGTAAGTTGACTCATTAATATATCTATTATAATTTAATTAAGAATTTGTATGAATTTTTGTAAATATGTTTTCAAATGTGTACATTTTTCAAATTGTGTTTTTTTGCACATTTTTTGTAATTATTTAAAAAATGTATACATTAATGTAAAATGCCCTTTTAAATATTATTTAATTAGAAAAAATAAAATATAAATTGTAGATAAGTGGAAATTAAGATTTTTAAAAATTAACTAATAATGATATTGGACATAGTTAATCAAAAAAATTATGATTATATATATTTTGAATTTGAAAAATATATCATTTATGTTGTTGACTTGATTTGTATGATAAATACAAATTTTATTGTTTATTATTAGTATCTTATTATGTTTTGTAATTATTAATTTACAATTTTATGTAATTAGTAGGCTTACTCATTAATAATATATAAATTAGTCATAAAAATAATTATACAAATCTAAATATAGTAAGTTGACTCATTAATATATCTATTATAATTTAATTAAGAATTTGTATGAATTTTTGTAAATATATTTTCAAATGTGTACATTTTTCAAATTGTGTTTTTTTGCACATTTTTTGTAATTATTTAAAAAAAAATGTATACATTAATGTAAAATGCCCTAGTAACAAATGTAAGAGAATTATAACATTAGGTATTTTTACCTCCAAAAATAAAAATAAAGTATTTAAGTATATAAAATCTAAAACATTAGGTATTTATACAATAATTTACCCAAAATTAAATCACCAATAATCACCACAAGAACAAAAGCCATCTCTAAAATGATGAAACCTGCTTGAATCCCTGACTGTGATCTTCCTTTGGACAATCTTAGAGATGAACTTAATTGCGGTATGGCAATCTGTGCATGCTCTTAAATTCTTCATCACCACAATGGGCGTCCCTTCTGGTGTACTAACAAGTGCATAAGCAATTGCTAACCGTTCGCTATGATACTTTAGGGACTCTAATCTAATTTCCTCTTCCTCATTGTGTAGAGAACAGCTTGTGTCAGGTTTATACCCTTCCTTTTCCATCAGAATAGCCAATGAATCAAGCTTTCTTTTAATGTCACTCATCTGTGGATGGCTTTTATCATTTGCTGTGAATACATGAACTTTATGTTTAATCTCAACCCAGCTGTGTGCTGTTATCTTTTTGACCCCTCTCTCCCTCATGGCCTTTTTTATTTTCCCAACACTATCCCACTCACCTGCAGCTGCATAAATATTTGACATGGTTACATAAGGAGCAGCATCTCTTAGTTCTGCCATGTTGAAAAGCTGATTTGCTGCTTTAGTTGCTAATTCTTGATTCTTATGAATTCGACATGCGTTTAGTATTGATGACCAGATGATCTCATCAAGCTCAAAAGGCATTTCAGCCATTAACTTCTCTGCCTTATCGAAGAGTCCACTTCTACACAACACGTCAATCATTGATGCATAGTGTTCTCTCTTTGGAACAAGTTTATACAAGCGAGTCATGGAGTCGAAATACTTCAATCCTTCTTCTACAAGCCCACAGTGGCTACAGGCGCTTAGAACACTAAGGAAGCTGACCGAATCTGGTACAAATCCTGACTGGACCATCTGTTCAAAGGATCTAAAAGTGCCCTCACCATCTCCATGTTGTGCATAAGCTGATATCAAAGCATTCCAAGAGACTAGATTCCTCATGGGCATCTCTCGAAATGTTTGAATTGCATCTCTCATGGATCCACATTTTGCATACATATCTAAAAGGGCACTTCCAGAGAACACATTGGATATGAATCCTGATCTAATTAAAGATCCATGTAACTGTCTTCCAAGAGAGAGTGATGCCACATTTGCACAGGCTCGCAAGATACTAGCAAAAGTGGCCTGGTCAGCACTAACATTTTCTCTTTGCATTTCTTTAAACAATTCTAGGCCTTCTTCATGAAGACCATTCTGAACATAAGCTGAGATCATGGCAGTCCATGGGATTTTACTTCTGTGGCTCAAATTAGAAAATATTGCTTTGGCCTCCTTAAACCTATTACTTTTGGCATACATGTCAACCAAGGCATTCGCAACCAAAATTTCGGAAACAGCTGTTGTCACAATGGTGTGGGAATGGAGTTGCCGACCCATTTCTAAGTTTGAAGTAATTGCTGCTATGCTTAACATAGTTGCGAATGGAAATTGCCTTCTATCAAACTTGGTAGATTGCAGCACTTGGAATAGATCAAGAGATTCTCTGAACTGCCCAATCCATGCATAACCAGTGATCATTATGTTATAAGAAACACCATCCAATTCAGGCATTTCATTGAAAAGTCTCCTTGATTCAATTGGATAGTCATGTTTGGAATAAAACTCAAGCAATGCATTGCCCACAAAGACGTTCCAAACAAAATTAGTCTTCACCACAAACCCGTGGACTTGTTGCCCAAATTTTAAGTCATCCAAACCAATACCAGCACTCAACACAGCTGCAAAAGTGAAATCTGAAGGCTTGCAGCCACAATTTTGCATTTCCAAAAAGAGCTTAATTGCCTCTTCATTAAGGTCGCCCTTTGAGTAGCCTGTTATCAATGCATTGAACGTCACAGAATCTCTCATGGGCATTTCCTTGAACACCCTATAAGCCAAGTCAAGACAACATGTTTTGCAATATGAGTCGATCAATGTATTGCTAACCATGAGGACCAAATTGAACCCAAATTTAATAATATGGGCATGAACTTGAGCTACTTCACAGGCAATGTCCACATCAGTGCATCCAGATAAGAGGGTTGCAAAAGTCACATAATCTGGTTGTGTTCCCCTCCTGTGCATCTCAGCAAAAAGCTTAAAGGCCTCGGAGAAATCATTACGTTGTGAGTAACCACCAATAAGTATTGTCCATGTTACAGCTGTCCGTTGAAGCATGCTATCAAACAATTCTCTAGCAGCAGAAATGTTTCCTTGTTTTACACAGCTAGAAAGCATGAGATTAGTGGTGATAGTATTCTTGTGAGGCATTTGATCAAGCAAGCCATGTGCATGAGATATATTGCCCCTTCGAACAGCATCCATAACCTTGAAGTTTGAGCGACATATGTTGGGATCGAATCCCGTTTTGATAATACGGGCATCAATGATGCTGTCGGCATTGAATGATGTTTTAAAAGAAGACTGAACTTGGAAAGTCCCAACACTGGCAAGTTTTTGAATTGCATTTGTTCGGTGCGAACTGATCATATCAAAAGTCTCTTTTTAGAACACTCTTCAAGAGTTGAGCATTATGTAACATTGCTAATAGAGTGTAGAGACATATGTCGACATTGTACTGCAGAGCCAATATACTTCGATTAACAACAAAACTAAGAAACAATCTTGTCATACTTAGAAAAGTACAGTAAACATTTAATATGGTCTTGCACCAATCGTTTAGTAGAGTACATATATTCAACGTAAAATGGATCATAGCAATGCAAAGTCATCTTAATTAAAACAATGGGGTTTCTAAAATTCATGTCTTCCTGATATTTTATACATATTATATTTGATCACATAACAATAATAAAAACAACAAGTAGAAGTTGTCTGAGCATGTGAAAACTAAAATCTGTTATAATTTCTTTCTTTGAATCATTTTATCAAACACTTCAAGAGCATTGACCAATAGTTCAAAAGTTCCATGAATTACGGTTACCTAACGCAACCCGGAAAACTAACCAAGAAAAAACATCCCAGACTTGCAAGAAAAAAATTGAGAGAAACAAATAGCAATGTATATAAAAAGGAAAGTGAGATAAAAGCAAGAAAACTCACCTCTGGAACCAGAGCAAAGGTGAAATCCGGTGGAATTTCTTGGCATAACTCTAAATTTACATAACACATATCAGTAAGGCAATTCATCGAACAAGAAGAGGATATTGTCATACCGAAATTCTGAAAATGAAAATAACAAAAGTAAATACCAAGTGAAGAAGGAAGAGACGAGAGGCAGCTGACCTTTCCCGCGTTTTTCTTTCCTAATCCAAATATACTAAAATTTCATTTCATTATTTCTTTCTAGGTCTAGGCATTTGGGCCACTCTAACTAATTCATCTCAACCATGATAAAAAGCCCAATACATTTGGCACATCGGCCCAGAATAAAAGCCCAAATACATTATAACCCAAATTTATAGCTTAATTGTCAATTAATAAGGGGCTATTTTCAAAAAATACGGGAACAATTATTAAGGTTATGATAAACATGGTATAAAAAGTAAATGCCACTAAATATAAGTTATGTAAACCTAACAGAAGAAGAGAAGTAGAAAAATCATAGAACCTTAGAAAATTTCACCCATAATAATCAGGGCCGGCCCTGAAACAAAGTGGGCCATAGGGAGAAAAAAAAATTTGGGCCCTTATGTTTAAAAAAATGGTATTTTTCAAAACCGGTAAAAGAAATGTATAATTTTAAAAGAGGAAAAAAAAAATTTGGGCCCCTGGGCTGGGTGGGCCCTAGGCACAGGCCTAGCCCGCCTATGCCCAGGGCCGGGCCTGATAATAATAAGGGTAAATAGTGGCATAAGTACCCAAAGTTCTAGGTTTGTAAGCGGCATAAACCCAATGATTTTTTTTAGTGGCATAAGTACCTAATGTTTATAAAACTGTAATTTTCTTCCAATTTCATCAGTACAGACTCTGTTATTGTCATAAACAGGACACATATAAGACCCGAATTTTAGATTATTTGGTCTGGACGAAAAATATGTAGTATCATTTACTTCCAAATCTTTTTTTATTAAATTTAAAACGGAGCCTGTACTGACGAAAATAGAGAAAAATTACAGTTTTACAAATATTGGGTACTTATGCCACTAAAAAAATCATTGGGTTTATGCCACTTACAAACTCAAAACTTTGGGTACTTATGCCCCTATTTACCCTAATAATAATAATAATAATAATAATAATAATAATAATAATAATAATAATAATAATAATAATAATAAAAGAATATACCTTACTCCAAGTAAAAGAAAATGATGAGAGACCTTATATGCATTTGAGGCGTGCACTTGCATCTTCATTTTTCATTTTCATTAATTAGTTTTTGCATGCCCTTGAAATTAGGGTTGTTCATTGGATCGCATTCAATGTTTTTGAATCCATTCAGATCTAATCCAACTACACATTGGATGTTGGATTTCTCCAACCGATCCAATCCAATACTGTAGGCTCAACCGAACCGAACTGATCCAATAAAACATTAAATTGGATCGGTTCCATCCAATGGATGAATCCCTGTATTGGATCGAATCCATCCAATACTTTTGATCTAATATTTTTTAGACTGGATTGGATCCATCCAATATTTTTAATCCAATATTAATTGGATTGATTAGATCCATCAAATCCAATCTAAGAGTAAAATTTAATTTTTCACCTAAACGGCTAATATATATACGTTTTTATTTTATTGTTTTTCCACTCTCTATTACAATGTAAAATTAAAAGGAAAAAAAAAGTTTAAATTATTTTATAGTAGGTGAGTAACACGACAAAAAGAAAGACCTTGTGGCCATCTTACTATACTAATAATACTAATACAAATACTAACACTTTTTTTTTTTCTATCTGTTTCTTTTGTATTTTTGGCCTTGGAAAAGGTCAAGCTCATTCATTAACATATTTTAATAAGAGAATTTTATGACAAACCAAAGTCTATTGGATACTCATGGACAATTCAAGTATCAAAAAAAAAAAATAAAAAAGAAGTGATTTGAACAAAGTGAAAGCTCACAAATCCTCATTTCCTTTAGACACTAATTCATTCCAATTTAATGTTTGATGTCAAAGGTTAGCAAGTTTAATCTAACACGCAATTAAATTGAAAAATAAATAAAAAACTTGCTAATGTTATTGTGTTACTGTATTTTTCTGAATGTGTTTTCAATTTCAAAATGTTAAATAAACCAATGTTAATATTGCTTTATTAGAACTTTTTTCTTACTCTTACCAATGTATTATACACACATCAAGTCATTCTATAAATGCAATAAGGTCATCTTATTCACATTGTCAATTCATCTTAATTAGTCCCTATTATTGTTCTAGATTGCTTTTACTATCAAATTCAACTATTGACAGAGCCAACAAATTACAAAATTGAATTTGATAGTAAAAGCAATCTAGAACAATAATAGGGACTAATTAAGATGAATTCACAATGTAACAATATATTTGCTACCCCAAAGGTAAACTTTGAAGAATAATGTCTGCATTTAAACACAAAATCACAAATTATTATATCAATTCATTTAAAGGGAGAGCACATCAAAGTTAAAACTAAAAGGGACACTAAGATCATAGATCAAAGTTAAAAATCACAGATTTATTTCATAAAATTAAACCAATTAATATTTCATCTTTTTGTCCCCTTATCTTTGAAATCAGGTGCTTCGAGCTTAGAAAGAATTATTATTAAGTTTAACTATGAAAAATGAAAAATAAAAGAAAGTTAAAAACCTGAGTTGTTATCGTTTGTGAGGGAGAAGATGTTTCGTCGTTGGGGAGAGAGGAGCTGTGTAGCTCTCGTCGCTGGTCAAGATGCCGTCGGTGACTTAGAGAGGAGATGACCGTCGTCGTCAGCGAGTAGGGGAGAAAATGTTGTCGCCTCTGTCGTCATCAAATCGCTGGACAGCGAGCGAGTCCACCATCGTCGTCGTCAAATCGCTGGGCAGCAAAGAGGTACGAAGTGAAGTGAGAGAGAGAATACGATAAAGACTTAGAGAGAGAGGGGCTGATAAGATTTTAGGAGGCGTTTGGTTGGGAGGAATGAAAATATAGGAATGGGAATGAGAATGAGAATAGGAATAGGAATGTAATGGAATAAAATTTAAAATGCATAAAAAAAATTGATAAAAAAATCATTAAAATTTTTTTCTTGTTACATTGGAATAGTCATTCCTTTCTTTTTAAAATGTAATAGCCATTCCACCAAAATGGTGCAAAGAGTATTCCATTGGAATACTATTTCAATACTTTAAAATGCAACCAAACAAAGGAATGGAATAAAAATTGTTTCATTTCCATTCCATTCCATTTCATTACCTCCAACCAAACGCCACCTAGGGTTTTTTTTTTTTTTTTAAATGTTTTTTAGGAAAATTCTACAATACACCTCCTTAAAATGGATATATTGATGCACCCCTATCTGTTTTAGCATCCGCAATAATTTTTTAGTCAAATTTTTTCTCATGGTCATGTACATTATAGTTATTTAAGACATCCTACAAAATTTTTAAGAGATTTGGAAAAGTGTAACACACCGAAAATTATGTTCAAACAGTGTGTTGCACGCGTGACTATTTTATTTTATACGCGTGTAAAATAGACTTTTTGAACATTGTTTTCTATATTGTAAATTATTCTGAATTTTTCAAAATTTTGTAGGATATCTTAAATAGCTATAAGGTAAATGAATATGAAAAAAAATTAGACTAAAATTTCTTCTGGATGTCGAAACAAGTTAAGGGTACATCAATACATCCCTTTTAAGAGAGTGTATTGTAGAATCACCCGTTTTTTTTTTTTTTTTTTTATATATGTAATAAAATATAGGGTTATTCTACAATTCACTCTCTTAAAAGAGATGTACCGATGCACCGTCCACTTGTTTCGGCATCCAAAGAAATTTTTTAGTCTAATTTTTTTTTTCATATTCATATACGTTATAGCTATTTAAGATTTCCAACAAAATTTTAAGAAATTCAGAATAATTTACAATAAAGAAAACAATGTTCAAACAGTCTATTTTACATGCGTATAAAATAAAATAGTCATGCGTGCAACACACTACTTGAACGCAATTTTCGACTTGTTAAACTCTTCTGAATTTTTTAAAATTTTGCAGAATTTCTTAAATAAGTATAATTTACATGACCATGAGAAAAAATTTGATTAAAAAATTATTTCGGATACTATAACAGATAGAGATATATCAGTGTATCCCTTTTAAGAGGGTGCATTATAGAATTTTCCAAAAATAATTGAATAATTTTACCATATACACTTTTATAAAACTTCTATAATCAATTAATATATCTTACAAAATAATTAACATACATGAGAAGAAACAAATTTCATAATTTTTTTTCTACCAGTTCTCTAATATTAAGGTCACTCTAATGTTTTTTATGAACCAACAACATGAAGAAGTACCTAAAAAAAAAAGAAAAAAAAAACTACTTTTTGTATGAGACTAAATTTAAAAAAAGAAAATAAAGAGATCTTTTATTTTTTTATTTTTTAAGAAAGAATATTTAAGTGAAAATAATATAAGGAAATTCTATAATGCACCTACACCGATACATTTTTATCTGTTTTAGTATCCGAAATAATTTTTTAGTAAAATAAATTATACTTATTTAAGACATCCTGCAAAATTTTAAAAAATTCAGAAAAATTTAACACGTCGAAAATTACGTTCAAGCAGTACTATTTTATTTTATACGCGTGTAAAATAGATTGTTTGAACATTGTTTTCTATATTATAAATTTTTTCGAATTTCTCAAAATTTTATAGTATATCTTAAATAAATATAACGTACATGAATATGAAAAAAAAAATAGACTAAAAGTTTTTCTGGATGCCGAAACAAGTAGAGAGGTGCATTGTAGAATCACCCAATAATATATATTTAATCTCATACAAGTCGTCGGAGTTACCGTCGGCACTGAAAAAATCGTCGAAATTAGCATTGTCGCCGGTAAAATCACCGAAAAAATCATCAAGAAACCGTTTCTTCATCAATGAACTAGTTTCATCACACAACAATAATAAAAAATTTGAAAATAAAACAAAAATGATATAAAATGAAAATAATTGAAACCATTTTCATCAATCAACCAAATGGAGAAAAAAAATACAAAAAAAATACTCATAAATATAAACAAAACAACATACAATGCACAACAATAATCTAAAACAAAATATAAATGTGAAAATCAGTTTCAAACCTAAAAACAAAATAATAAAAAGAAACTTAAAATAAAAAATATACAATAACATCATAAAATAGAGCAACCTCATTACAATACTCTTAAAACATGTAAAACCAGTTTCGAACTTAGGAACCCTGTGAAACCAGTTCAACACTATGAAAAATCATAACGAAATATAAATGCTAAACAATAAAGTTAACTGAAACAAGTCATCGAAATTGGCACAGTCGCCGGAGTTGCTGTCGGCACCGAGAAAGTCACTGAAGTTGTTGCAGATGTACAAAAAGTCATCGGAATTGGCAATATCGCTAGAAAAATCACAAAAAAATAAAATAAAATACACCAAGAAACTGGTTTCTTCAGTTTCTTGATGGAGAAACCAGTTTCTTGGTGATTTTTCCGGTAATTTTTACGGTGATAATGTCAATTTTGACGAATTTTCCAAAATTTGTTGCCTGTAACAAAAAAGTCATCGAAGTAGCTGTCAGTGTCGAAAAAGTCGTCGGAGTTGCTGTCAACGTCAGAAAAGTCGTCAGAATTGGCATTGTCGTCAAAAAAATTACCAGAAAAATCACTAAGAAACTGGTTTCTTCATCAAGAAATAAGTTTATTCATCAAGTAACTGTTTCTTCATCAAGAAACTAATTTTTTGGTAATTTTTCTGGTGACTACGCCAATTCCGATGATTTTTCTGAAGTTTGATGTTAGTGTTGGAAAAATCGCCAGAGTAGCTGCCAGTGTCAGAAAAGGTTTCAGAATTGGCATTGTCACTAAAAAAATCACCAATAAAGTTGTTTCTTCATCAAGAAACTTCAGTGATTTTTTTTTTTTTTGCGACAATGCCAATTCCAACAAATTTTTCGGCGTCGGCAGCAACTCTGACAATTTTTTCAATACTGACCGCTACTTCGGTAATTTTTCCGGCACCGACAGCAAACTCCGGTGACTTTTCTAGTATCAGTGACAAATAAAACTACTTAAATAAATAAAAATATTAAATATGAGATTTAAAAATCTAATTTATCTATATATGCCACATTATTTTTTTTTTATTTTTTTTTTGACGCGGTGATCAAAATCACACATGATTAACAAAGCGACAATCCATAATCGGCGGCGGCACCACCTCGAACCAGGATAGCTCATCGTCTAACCGAAGGGCATGCTTTGCCAAACCATGAGCTGCAGAATTTCTTATCGCAAGCCACATAAGACAAAACTGCCCCCGGAAATTGTAGACAATAAAGCTATAACATCCTCAAACAGCACCCACAGCTCATTGAAACACCCTTCCTTTGTTGATAGCTGAAAAACTAAAAAAAATATTATATAAATTGGTCAAACTTAAATATGACATATTTATCATAAAAACTTTTAAAAATTCATAATAAATAAAAGGGTAATTTGCGGCAAAACCTCCTAAAGTAGACAGGTTTTTGCAACTAATCCCCTAATCTAAAATTTTGGTGGTAAAACTACCTAAACTACTAGTCCGTTAGCAGTTAGCCCTTTCCATCCATATTTGGCTGTTAAGTGTCAGGTTGGAATGTCCACGTGTACACAGTGTACACGTGGCACAATTTTATTAGTCCACGTAAATAAATATATAAAAAAATAAAAAATTAATTATTTTAAAAATAAAAAATAAAAAAAATTATTTTTCTTTAAAAATTAAAAAAAAAAAAACATTTTTAAATTTACATTTTTTTTTCTTTTTTTTCCTTTCTTTCTTTTTTTTTTCTTTTTCTTTCTTTTGCAAATACCCTCTTCTTCTTCATCTCAGCTCTCTCTCTCTCTCTATCTGTCCACCACTTCCCTCCAAAGCCACTGTAAACATCACCACCAACACAACCGAAACCACCATCATCCGTAGCCACCGTAGCCACCGTAAACCACCACCATCCATAACCATCGTAAACACCACCGCCCACCACTGCCGAAACTACCACCACAACCTATTTTTCAAATCCATATCACACAATAAAAATTAAATACTAAAACCAAATTTAAACATATTCAAATCTAACAAACAAATAAACACACACAAATATATACACAAAATTTCAGTCCCAAAACTCAAATATGAAAACCCTAAATTTATTTTCCCCAACAACAATTATCTTTTCTCATATCTGAAAATAATAAACACGATAATACTCAAATAGGGATATATATACACAGATCTTGATGATTGCAAAACAAATTTATAGAAATCCCTAGATCTAAAGAGAGAGAAAGAGAGAGAGAGAGGAGATCGAGCAAATAGAGAGAGATAGGGGATCGGGTTTTACCTGGCGTGGTGGTCCTCGACGACGGCGACGGCACCTGGGTCCGTGGTCCTCGACGACGGTGACGACGGCGACATGGTCCTGAGGTTGGGTATTATCGGGAGAGAGAGAGAGGGGGGGATTGAGAAAGAGAAGATGGCTGAGAGAGAGAGGGGGATTGAGAAAGAGAAGATGGCTGAGAGATAGAGAGAGGGGTATCGACAGAGATGGCTGAGAGAGAGAGAGAGAGGGGGATCAAGAGAGATTAGAGATGGCAGATGATGGTGGTCTTCCATGGCTGCCTACCTGCGAGAGAGAGAAAGATAAGAAGAAGAAGAGGGTATTTGCAAAAGAAAGAAAAAGAAAAAAAAATGTAAAATTAATTTTTTTTTTAATTTTTAAAGAAAAATAATTTTTTTTATTTTTTATTTTTAAAATAATTATTTTTTTTTTATTTTTTTATATATTAATTTACGTGGACTAATAAAATTGTGCCACGTGTACACTGTGTACACGTGGACATTCCAACTTGGCACTTAACAACCAAATATGGATGGAAATGGCTAGCTGCTAACGGACTAGTAGTTTAGGTAGTTTTACCACCAAAATTTTAGATTAGGGGGTTAGTTGCAAAAACATGTTCACTTTAGGAGGTTTTGCCGCAAATTACCCTAAATAAAAATAAGAAGAGTATGAGAAAACTTGCTTGCTGGTTTCAAACACACTAAATTGGTTATATTAATGTGAGCATTACGAATTAGGAATATTGATACATTAAAATTGAATAATTATTAACGATTTTGTTTTGTAACTAATTACTAACGATTTATTGTACTCAAAATCAAAGATGATTTGATTCGGATCCTAATTGAAAATTAAGTAAATTTACAAAGCTACAAAAACTAGTCTGTCTGGCTGTGTGCGGCGGACCTGTCTACATATAAATATGTATATTTATATATATATTTTTTAAAAAATTAAAAAAATTACAATAACCAAACAAAAACTATAGTCTGTCGTAAAATAAAATATTACACTAAAACCAAATATAATGACTGTTTTTCAAAAATTGAAAATATACACAAAGAAGCTGGCAAGTGCCAACGGCTCTCTCCTAAATTCCTAATAACCCTTTTTTTTTTAATCACTCCTAATAACCATCATATATAAAAATATAAATAGTTAATAAATTTGTAAAATTAAAATTTGCTAATAAATGAGGTTTTTTTTTTGTTATACTTATATCAGGACCGATTACTTGTACATATATATATTTTTTTTAAATGGTAGAATTTCATCTTTTAAAAAACAATATGTTCCTTTCAAGAAAAAAAAATAAAATGAAATTTGACTTTAAAAAGTCGTGGAAGTGAGTGCTTTTTACATAAGTATTGTCACTTTCGGTGATTATAAAAAACCAAACTTTTTTTTGGCCAAGTAAAAAACAAGTCATTTAAACTAATTCCCTTAAAAATATATATATAAAATTAGTGATATGCAGTATTTGTGAAACAAAATTTAATGTAATTATCCCAATTTATTAACTTAAAGAATATGGATAAAATTATCCAATTCCAAATATATTACACGATCCCAAAATATGCGGATTAATAAATGTAAAAGTAGAAAGAGCTCAAAAAAATTATTTGGACTATTTTTTTGTACTACAATAATTTTGGATATAGAATTTGCAAATAGAAAAAAAAAAAAACATATATATATTATATTAGGAAAACATGGAGTTAGGGAATAAATATTTAAAAAAGAAAAATAGTGATCATCGTATGAGCAGAGCAGCATTGCCCTAAGAGGACACGTGTCCGGATCACAGTGCCACCTGTACTTAAATGTCCTTTCATACATCGTCTTCACCAAAATACTATTTTAATTTTGAATTTTTTCTTTCTCTTTTATTACATTTTCTTTTCTTTCCCAAGCTTAAAGCTTTAATCATTTCACACGTGCTGCCTTCCTTTTCTACGCCGGAAAACCCTCTCTCTCTCCTCTCTCTCTTCTCTCTCTCTCTCTCTAAAAACTCAAAAACCCCGTTTGCCTTGCCAACTGCTAATCTCATCTCGGGAAGCTGAGACAGCAAAATCCCAACCCTAAAAAATAGTTAACAAGATCAACTTTCTCTCATTGTTTTCTCACTGTCCAAACAAAAAACACACAAATATAGAAACAAAAAAATATTGTAATTTCTAATTCGAGAAAGTCGTTTTTTTTTCCCTCATCGAGTTGAGAATTTAATTGGGTTTGGTTTTGATATGATCAGATTGATTGAGTTGTGTGCTTTTTGGGGGATTGTTTTGTTTTTCTTTTGTTAATTTTTATTCTGGGGTGTAATATGGGAGCTGTGACGTCATCGATGGCGGCGAAGTTCGCGTTCTTCCCGCCAAACCCGCCGTCGTATGGATTGGAGGTGGAGGAAAGTAGTGGGAAGCTGAGGATGACAGGAGTTGCGTCGACGGCTAGGAAGGAAAACGTCGACGTTTTGAAGCTTCCTACCAAGAGAGGAAACGACATCGTTGCGGTTTATATTAAGAACCCTTCTGCTTCCCTAACCCTCCTTTACTCTCATGGTAACGCCGCTGATCTGGGTCAGATGTACGAGTTGTTTGCTGAACTCAGTGTTATTCTCCGAGTCAACTTGTTGGGGTTAGTAGTTCATCTCTCTCTCTCTCTCTTCATTTATTTTGTGTTTTTTATTTGAAATTTGAATACCCATCTTACCTTATTTGGTGAATCTAATTCAATTTCTTTTCTTTTCTTTTCTCAATAGTTATGATTATTCTGGCTACGGCAAATCTACAGGGAAGGTACGTGATTTGGATTTGAATGCTTAGCAAACATCTAGTTGAATTGTTGTTTTTGATGTCGTTTCGAAAAGCTCTATCAGAATCTGCCAATTTATGGACTTTGAGATTTTGATTCTGGTGGGGTTTTGTTCTCTGGAAAAAGTTGAGACTAGTAAGAAAATAACCCATTTTGGAATTTGCCTTTTGCTTTCCAAAGAACCTGAAATGATTCTAAAAAACTGAGATTCCAAACTTTTCTACCTTTCAAATTCAGTTAGTCTTAACTATAATGGAATTTTGAGATTGTTGTATAACTTTTCGGATTCTGAAAACAGCCGAGTGAACAGAACACTTATGCTGATATTGAAGCATCTTACCGGTGCCTTGTGGAGAAGTATGGGGTCAAGGAGGAAGATGTTATCTTATATGGGCAGTCAGTTGGTAGTGGACCCACTCTAGATTTGGCTACGCGGTTGCCAAGTTTGAGAGCTGTGATTCTACATAGTCCCATCTTGTCTGGTCTCCGAGTCATGTATCCTGTCAAGCGAACCTACTGGTTTGACATTTACAAGGTCTTCCTTCTTAAACTGCTAAAAATTTATGCATGTTTTTGCACAAAATGCTTAGATAAATTATAATGTTAGTAATGATTCTTCCATGTATTTTGTGCAGAATATAGACAAAATACCCCTTGTTAATTGTCCAGTTCTGGTAATTCATGTAAGTATCCTAATCCTACTCTTTAAAGTGAATGTTTTCTATATATATTTATTTTAAGGAATCTTTCTATGTTTTTGGAAGTGGCTTAAATTTGTTTATCTGTCTTACATTTCCTTTCTTGAATGCACCAAATTTAACTCACTTATGTTTGATATTTGACTGGACATTTGTGGATGGTATTGAAGTGCTTGCCAGATTTGCAATGTCCAAGTAGCACAAGATTTAAAGATGATATTTTTATTTAAGAATCTTAAGTGGATGTGGGCCCTGAACTCGATTGACTTTGCACATAATGATCATTAAGAACAACATTGCTTGACCTCTATTGCAATTGGTGATTGTTCAGAAAGTTAATTTCTTTTTTTGCTTTTTTGGAATTTCTGTTATATATACATTCTAGAGGTAACAGAATGATTCTGGTACAAATAGTCATATCTGTAATGCAGTTGGCATTGGCATGTAGTAATTGGTAAAGGGCATTCCTTTAAAAATTGAATGTCATGTCAACTTTTATATATGGTTCATGTAATAATTGAGGAACTTTTAGGAAAAAAAATTTCCATGCAACTTTTTAATTGTCTTTGCCATTGGACAGGGAACTGCTGATGATGTAGTGGATTGCTCCCACGGCAAGCGACTGGCGGAACTTTGTAAGGAGAAATATGAGCCATTGTGGGTGAAAGGAGGGAATCACTGTGATTTAGAACTTTACCCGGAGTACATAAAGCATCTCAAGAGATTCGTAGCGATCATTGAAAAATCTCCACATTTGAGAAATGGATCCGGAAAATTTACAGAACAATCAGAAAGTGCTCGAAAGAGCACAGATTTTAGAGAAAAATCTAGATCAAGCACAGATCGGAGAGAGAATTCTAGACCGAGTGTTGACCAGAGAGAAAAGCCTAGATGTAGTACAGACCGCAGTGAGAAGTCAAGTGTCAACACTGATAAGAGGGAAAGATCAAGAAAAAGCGTTGATCGATCTGAGAAAACGAATAACTTGGATCAACCAGAGAAGGCAAGGAACAGCATTGACCGGTTAGCAATTTATACTGATTAATACTTCAATTTTAAATTTCTTTCTATTTATTATCTATATATTTTCTCTTTGTTCAATACAAACCTGGCCAATGTGGCATTTAATATATATCTTGCATTTAAATTGGGTTATCCTGAGTGGTTGAATTATGTTGGCAGCTTTGGCAGCATGGTCAGATCTGTTAGATTATGCAATATTGATTGTTTCAAGCCAACTGCAACCACTGTTTGAACTTTGAAGAACACAAGAGACCAATTCTAGGCTGAGTTTATTTCACTGTTTACTTTTTATTTATTTGATTGGTTGGGGGGGATTGATTGTGTTGGGTGATGAGAAAATGTCATGTTTTCTATTTACAGAGGAGAAAGATTAAAGGTAATTTAATTAAGAATTTGAGCAAATTGTTAAACTCAATTTGTTCTCTTTCCAACTAAATAAATTTAACCCTGCTTCTCAAATGTGCTTACACCAAGTTTTTGTGTTGAAAATTGAAATGTGTTATTTCTTTTTCCCTTCTCTGGAATCTGGAGGATTAATTTACTTCCTAACCAGATTCAGGAGCACGTGTGGAGAAATATGTTTACAATTTATGTATAGCTTAAAAGGGTTGGAAAGTTAGTGGTTGTGGCATAGTTCTCCTTAATAAATGTCTGATGGAATAATTAATAGAAGGAATCATATCACACCTAAATCAATGGCACTAAAAAGATAGAATTCTTCATGTTTTTGGTGATTCAAAGCCCTTGGAAATATGCACACATTGAAAAGATGGAATTTATTTTATTGATAATAGTGTGTTTAAGACAGAATTGGATTGATAAATTGGAATTAAAGTACGTTAGTTGGTGCCGTTTGGTAACACTTTTGTTTTTTAATATTTTAATTACAAAATAAAAGTAAAATTTTTGTTTTTAAAAAATTTACTTTTAGAAAATAAAAGTGTGTTCTGTAATCAATTTTGTTTTTCAATTTTAAAAACAGAAAACAAAAGTGTGTTCTGTAAAGTTCATTTTTATTTTTTGATTTTATTTAAATCGGGTCAAGATCCGGGGGTGGATTCGGGTTTGGGTCAGAAGCCGGGTTCAGCGACAAGGCCGTGAGGAGGGGATTTGGGTCCGGGTCTGGTTGTAATCCAAAAGATTGATTAAGAAAAAAAAACTGTTTAAAAAAATGTTGAAAGTGATTTTTTTTTTGTTTTTAAAATTTTGATTTCTATTTATAAAATTGAAAAGTAAAAACAGTTTTATAGAACATGTTTTTGAAAAATATTTTCACTTTTTCATTTTTAAAAACAGAAAACTGATTAAAAAAGTGTTATCAAATGTCACATTGACTTGTAGGAATCATTTATATTGATTTGTTTACATTATTTTGGAATCAGAATACATATTTCATTATGATTCCTTAACAAAATTATAGAAGTAAACAAGTTAATGAATTTCATTCTTTATTCTTATTATTCTCTAATCTGACATCTAAACACACCATTAAACCCTTTAGAAAGGAAAATCATCGTTGATGAGGTTAAAACAGTTATTTCATATTCATCCGTGACCTTCATATTTACATCTTAATTAATATGTTATTGACTTTTCAAAAAAAAAATTGATATATTAAGATTATTAAAGTTAATATTTTAAAATATAATTAGTAGTATTATTGTAGTTAAAAAAATATGTATTGAAGTCACCTACTAGTGATTAATGATAGTTTCATTTGGAACTACTAGTTTGATTTGGTTTTATACAGATTTGGACGAAACCCATTATCAAACAAATACAACATTTATGAAATGATATATGTACTCATAAATTATATAAATTTGATATACATCTATGTAACAAGTTAAAGTTAAGTGAGACTTATTTTAAATAAAAAATAAGTGATTAAAATTACTTGTCTTTCAGGTAAGTATATTAAATTTATGTGTAAATTATGCGTATACATATCACGAAATTCATATAAAGCTAATACAATATTTATGAATGAGTAATGATATATGTACTCCTAAATTATATCTTTATATATTAAAAGTGCCTATTTAACGGCATTTTTTGGTTTAACGGCATTTCTTGGTTTAACAGAATATACTTTAAAAATAAAAGAATATTCTGTTAAATGTATCGTAGGTTTGATCGTCCGGTTAACTTTTGAAAATATATAAATAAAACTAAACCCACAAAACCCTAACTCATTTACACCCACTCTTCCCTTCCTTTCTCACTCCCAATTCCAATGAATTTTTTTGATCGATTTAGCATCTGGTTTTTGATCATTTGCTTGATTTTAAATTTGAGTCATGGGTTTTACCTCCACGGTAGTTACCCCCAAAGTGAATTCTCTTACCTAAATCGATATTGAAATGTCGTTCAATATATTTTTCTCACTGAACTATCTTCATGGAAGCGAACCCCATCATTCATTGAACCCCATCTCAATCGAATGCTTTATCATTGGAATCGTTGATGGTAAAATTATTTTCCATCGCCTCTTATTATCCAGGGCCTACCTCTGCCCGACGAACCAACAGATCATCGATGTATCCGCCTCCGGTCAGAGATCGTCGAAACAAACAGCCCGACGAACCAAAGCTTCGTCTCACTTTCCCTCTCTCTCTCTCGTGTCTCCCTCTTCCCCTTTCGACCAAGGCCACATCGCCATCTTTAGCAAAACACAACACCCCAAGGTTGTCTATCTCCTTCTTGATCTGTTCTGTCTGTATACTGTTGGATATTTGATCGGTTGAAATTCATATCAAGCTCCTTTGAGCGATGGTCTTAGGGATATAAAGTTGTTCTTCGTGCTATCAAGTCTAGGAAATTCAATGGTTTTACTCTCCTGATGTTGGACTTATTCAGAAAAGAGAGTAAGTTTTTCAATTAGTACTTTATTATGGGTATTTTATTTGTGTAGATAATGACTGTTAAGTCTCTGATTTTTGTTTTTAGTGAGAATATGATTCGATATATTGATGCCATTTATTTTGAAATCATCTTTATGTTGGTTTACCCCAAATACAGGTACTATATATGTATATGTATTAATGTTGGTTTATCTATGATTTGGTAACTAATTAACCAAAACAATCTAACAAAATCATCATAACTAATTAATTACTTGTAACAATTAACTTGTTTTCTTCAGGACCTGGTAATTTTTGTTGGATTCATGTTAGCCTTGTGCCTGTTTTGAATGTGGTTGGTGAACAGGTAATTTCTCCTCTCTTTTTTGCTTGTTTTGTTCTTATTCTTTTAGTTCACAGTGTTGATAAAAGTTCATTAATGCCTTTGATTGTTATGTTCATAAAACAAAGCCTACTCAACACAGCGTTAGAGGGCTTAGATGCCTTGGTTTGACCACACCTCCTCGCTTGTCGAAGCACAACGGTTTCTCTCTTTTTCCATCTCTATATTCATTTGATTTGGTTTCTCATGTTGGCTAAACCAGATTTCTTCTTCATTTCAGGCACTTGATGAGAATGTCAAGATGAAGCTATCTCAGTTTTGTCATGTCTCAGTAAGTCAACAAAAAACAAAAATAAAAAAAAAAAAGAAAAGAAAACTTTTTAATACTGTTGTTTAAATCAGTTGAAATATTAATTAATACTTTGTATTTGATTTTGTTACAGAAAGATAACATCATCACTCTGTATGACGTTTCAAACATTTGGCATATTCCTCTTCTCCTAAGTGTTAGTGGGTTTTTTTCTTTCTTTCTAATTTCTTCTTATGTACCATGTACCATGTGTAACTTCAAATGATTGTTTTATTTTGTTCTACTCATGAATTAGGATCAGAAGGCTCATGAAGCCATCTTCCAAGTTCTGAACCTTCAAAGGTTTGTTTCAATGTTTTAGCATCATGTTTTTGGTTAATTTTAGCAATAATTGCCTTACACTCACACATGAAATATATATGTTGGCTTACGGAAGAAGCTTTTTGTGGATTGAGTTGCAGCCACTGATTAAGAGGATGCAACAGCTAAAGAGGTGACTAATTAAAACATGTTCACTTGTATTTTTATTTACATTATTACTAATGTTATGTTCATCATTCATAACCAGAATCCTGATGCTTATAAGGCTGTATGAAAGGTTTCTTCTTGTATGAGGTATGCACCAAATGAAGAAACAGTAGTAAGTAAGTAATTAAAGTTTTATGGCTATATTGAATTGTTTTGTTTTGCAGGTTAATCCTGAATTGGTTGGGCGTCTTGAAAAGGGTGGCTTGTGCTTTACAGGAAAAGATATAACAGGTCGAAGATTGTAGGTAACTAACAACTTAGTTTCATCTCATCATGTATATAACTATAATGAATGAGTTTCAATTGACTATATATATATATATATATATATATGTGTGTGTGTTTGTGTTGGTAGATTGTTGAGCTTAGGAACCATCCATACTATGTTGGGGTTCAGTTTCATCCAGAGTTCAAGTCAAAACCAGGAAAGCCTACAGCATTGTTCTCAGGGCTTATAGCAGCCTCATGTGGGGAGCTAGAGAGTTTGGTGCAGTTTGATCAGACCAACAACAACATTTGTAGTAAGAGAATTCATAATAATAATAATAATGGTGATCCCATGATATACCAAAATGGAAATGGAAATGGAAATGGGAAACCAGTAGTACTAGAACTAGATCCTGCTATTTAGTCTTTGCAATGGGGAACATTAGTATAATATACTATTATTATTATTACATACAACAAGGGTTGTAGTTTTTGGTTAGGTTGCTGTGTATAGTTATTGGGATATTAATGTGGGGCTGATCCAGGTGTTTTTTGAACGGGTTCAGCTTGTGAAAAAGTTCAATTTCACAACCACATACATCACTTGTTACTATTTTACTATTACTATTACTAATACTATTGTGGGAAAATTGGGAAAGTGTATGAATTTGTTTTGTGTGAGGATTAAGGATGCCTTTCTTTTCTTGTGTTATTAACAGACCCCTGGAGAAGAGACAGAGAGTTCCCTCGGCATACAATCCTTTCATCAAGGATGAGATCCAACGCATCAAGTCTGTGAATCCTGATATTTCTCACAAAGAAGCCTTCAGTGCAGCTGCTAAGAATTGGGCTCACTTTCCACACATTCACTTTGGTTCCATGCCTGATTGGGAAGAAGACAAATGTTCGCCAGGAGGAAGGAGAAGACGTTCTGATGAAGGATGGGTTTTTTGCATCAGCCAATCAAGTTGGTGTTTCTCCTTACTAATAACATAAACATCAATCGATCGACTAATATTAAGCATATATATATATGTATATATATGGCCAAGAAGCTAGAGATGAAGACTACGTACGAACGTTTATTGAAAGACAACACTATATTTCATGGTGACCCTACGTAGTAATTAGTAGTACTAGAAGGAAGGCTTTTTAATTTAATGACGATACTATGTCTACTAAAATGTCATGTACTTTTTCAGTTCTCTTTTATATCTCTTTCTCTAAAATGTTTAAGACCATTTGTGGTTGAACACTACTTAATTGTCTAATCTTATGCTAATTAAACTATGACAAGCGCTCATTATATGTCAAAAATAAAAAAAAAAGAAGAGAACATTGATTATTCTGGATATTATTGTTTTGATTTGAGAAGTGGGATTTCAAGTGAATGAAGAAAAATTAAAACCTTAAATAAAACTAACAATACGTGGCTCGCCACGTAACATTCACCTAGTAAATTTAATGTACATCCACGTGACAAGTTATTTTTAATATGTAACTTATCTTAAATTAAATTGATTATCTAAAATTACTTGTCACATAAGTATGTTAAATTTATGTGTAAATTATATGTAAATATCATTATTCTTTACAAAGATATTCGCAAATTCAAAAATCAATTTTCTTCAACTTGCTCAAAATTCATATATAAATTATTTAGCATCAAAATCACAAATAAATTTAAATATAAATGTGCATTTTAAACTCAAATTTAAAGGTGTCGTCTGGGCTGGACTAGTATTGAGCATTCTCTTGCTCTTTAAATTTGAAGCCCCTTTTGAACTTAGCTTCAATCCCACCAAAATATAAACAAATAGGCCTGTGATCAGAGTTACTAGTCTAAAAGAGCAAAGGACCGCTTTCAGGAATAACAAGTTCCAACACTTATTAATAAGCCCCCTATCAAGTGCTGACTTTACATGTGCATTGCCAGACTTGTGATTATCACACGTTAACTTGTCTCCTTGGATTGGCAAATTAAGTAGATCTCGAGAATTCACCAAGCTCGAAATGATAGGGTTGAAAATTGGAAATGGTCCTTTCCTTTAGAACCTTCTCTCCCTGACTCATTAAACACAAAATTAGTGTCGGCCAAAATTAACCAAGGGCCACCAAATATATCCCCAACCTTCATGATCTCAGTCCAAAATTTCTTTTTAGCATGGAAATAAGGAGGACTATAAACACACGTGAGGAGCCACGAGTGAGAAGGGGTCCAAATAAACCAAGCCCGAAATTTGATTTCGAGAGCAAATAGTACTTTCAAATACAAAGCCAGTTTTCCAAGCTAAAATAATACCACATGCATGACCAATAATAGGAACACAAATATTAAAGTAAAAGTGAAGTCTATTAAGAATATGTACTAGTGGAGTAGCATTGATCTTCAGTTCAGTCGGAAAAATGAAATCAAGTAAGCACAACTGAACCAAGGACTTCAGCTCGCGAACTATAGAGGTCTACCCTAACCCTCTATAATTCCAAGCTACTCCTCTCATGACTTTTGTGGAGAAGGTGAGACATCCTCCTCCACATGAGTATATGTGTGGGAAAATAAACAAGAACCAGCATTATCTACTAGGGTCGAACCAATCACCTGTGTATTCAACCCATATAGTCGGACCCTAAGCTCTTCCTCTGGGGTGTGGTTAAATTGACAAACAGAACTCAAATCATTCTCCAAGTACTCTTCAATAGTCAAAGAATTAGGATAATCACCATCGCAGGCGTCACCGGCCACGATCGCAGGCGGAGACTGAGGAGGTAACACAGTGACACAAGATGAGACTTGAGCATTCACAACTGCAGAATTCAAAAAAGCACGAGAAGTATTCTTCTTTCCCGAAAAACAATCATGGTAAAAGGAAAATGTGTTGAGCCAGGGTCCAAACAGCGGGAAAGGAGTCCCAAGAGCATTCGAGACTGTATCATGGGCGGCTTGAGAACAACCATTACGATGATGACCTAGACGGCCACAATGGTAAGAAAAAATTCCAACTTTTTCATATTTGAATTGAATCCATATTTTAGAACCTTCACAAACCTCAATGAAGTATCCCGAGAAAAGAGGATTATCAAGACAAATATCAACTAGCACCCTTAGCCATTTAGTTGAGGTTGTTAGTTTATTTTCATCTAAATCGACTTCCACAACTTTTCCAGCGAGAGCACCTAGGTTATTACCATTTGAGATTGAAAAGAACTTATGGGGTAGTTGATGAATCTAGACCTGGAGACGAGTAGAAGTAAAAGAGGTCCCATTTGCTAGGCTTGGATCCCAGACTTGAAGAAGCAAGAGATAACCATTTACATTCCATGAACCATTATCTAGAGCCCAGTTCCTATCTTCGACCTTCTCGAACACTAACTCAAAGAGATTAGAGTTTTTGGAGACAGATGGGATGAAGGTCACTAATACAGGGCGTTTCCACACTTTTTTCCACAAAGCCTTTAATAAAGCTCTCATTGAGACCCTGAGAAGCAACCGCTTTCTCATAAAAGGCAAAGAGAAATTAAATTTTTGACAGATGAGGCGCATGGAGTTGGTGGGAAAGTGGCCTCACTAAATGATAAATTCAATTCCTACCAATAACAACCAAAGCAAACTCCTTAACTAAATCTATAACAAAATCTGTCAACCACCAAAAACTCTCACAACAAACCAGCATGTGTAAGAAAAGAGAACAACTTACACCAACTACCAAACCACAACAAAACAAGGGAGAATAAGAGAGGCAAGATGGAGAGGGGGAGACACAAAAAGAAAACAGAAACCTTAAAAGATATAATAAAAGAGACAACAAACTAAAGAAATAGAAAAAGAGAAAGGATAAACAAATAAGAACCCAAAAGAAAAGAAAAGTTTTAAAAAGGGAGGAAAAAGACCCATAGAAAAATGGGGAAAGAGCAACAAAGGATCAATGAAGTGAACACTGGTCAAATTGAGGAAACAAAATCAGGGCAAGCAGACAAACATGCCAAAGAAGGAAGTGTGACTCAAAAGAAACCAGCATACACTAGAAATGCAACAAAGGAAATGTAAAGGATACACTGGAAGGAGGATGGTAGATTACCATTTGCTCCTCATAAGAACCTCAACTAAAAAGGCGCTTAATTGCTCCATTTCTTCTCCAAAATATCATAATGAGATATAATTCCTTCAAATATAGATCCAACTAAATGTAAGTTAATATTTCAACATAAACATCCATTATATTAATTTTATGAAAAGTATTTATTAGAAGGTAGGATCTCCTTCAATGATTCTTATTTGAATCAACGGTAGGATCTCTGCATGCTTGGTTTGGCAAAAGACATTCTTATTAATTACAATTGAATAATTTCTTGGCCGTGAAAGGAAGAGAAACACCACAAGCAACCATGTGGGGTTTCAACCTATGGTACTTGACGAGTTTGGCTCACATGGGCAAGAAGAACATGGCTATGGAGCACGTGTCACTTGTGGTCATTAAACACCAGAGCTGCCATTGCTTGATGCAAAAAATCGGCATGAGAAATAACTTAAGAATGGGTTATCACATTTTGGTTGAGTTATAAAGTGTTCAAATCTTTATTTATTTTTGGATTATGCTTAGATTTTTCAGGATGCACGGTGATTTTTTCGAAACCAGAAGCAATAATCATGAGTTACACATTACTTTAAAGATGTAAATAATTAGAATAGAATAGGTTACTAATTGCTTTGGTAAAATAAAGTAAATTTGAATGGGTAACTAGTAACCTTTTCATGCATCAGTACCCTTTTATGTTTTTTTTATAAATGGAAAAAAGGTTGATTTTATATACCAATTTCAACAAGTAATTTAGACAAAAAAAAAATGAAAATTCTTAAAAAATATGTTATATTAATTCCATCTGTAATGTGGTGCATGAGGATGACAATACGAAACACAAAGTGAAGTAGGAAGGTTTGAAGCCTATTTTATATGAGGTTGCGCACAGGGTAGCATAGCTCAAAGCAGTGTGGGAGTTAGTTTGATGGCATTCAAGCTAGCGTGATGAGGTCAAGAAACTCAAAAGTGCACAAATGCATGCTTTCCATGGTATTTGGAAACTCGAAATAGGGATAGTGTTATCGACTATCATGTGCACACAGGGTCTTGAATTGGAGCACCGATAAGTTGGACACAGTCAAAAGACTTGTACCAGTAGCCTCCCCATGCTAAGAAACTTAACCGTTCTTGCGGCCAAGAAAAGAAAGGTTAGCAAGAGACAACAAGGGTCAGCTAAGCTTGTGTCTGGTAAGGAGATCTTCATGCCTAAATAGTTTACTAATGCACTCATGACTGAACTCTTGCCATTTTCTTAAAGGTCTGAAATTGAGAGCTGAGTGGAATATGATAAATTTCATTATTAAATCAGATTTTGTTGACTGTGTTAATGCTGTGAGTTTGATTAATAACTCTTATTGGTTGCAATGACTTAGATGGGCTGATGAGACAAATCAAAATCCTTGCTAAATCTTTGGGAGACTATTACTTTAGTTATAGTACACTCCAAGATGTACCAATTTTCTTGGGCCAAGAATCCCTTACCATTTGTTAACTAGTGCTTATAGTTATAGCCCTTTGATTTGATGCTTCTCAAGCTTTGGCTCATGACCGGCCTTTTCAAGTTGTAATTGGTTTTTGCTCTTTTTGCTTATTTTTGGTATTGGACAAGTAGATAATTTGTCAGAAAAAAGCACTGCAAATATTATTCATATATAAGAAAACAATAATTCTTAAGTATAATAATAATAATAATAATAATCCTGAAAAACAGTCAAATAAGGAAGAAGAATAAGAATGAGAGCAAAGGTTTAAGAAGGGTTTAAGGCGGCGTCTTCCCTTCCCTCGCTTCCATTTTATTTTTCCTTTCTCTCTTTCTTCTCACTGTCACAGTTTAACCCTATGAATTATTTCCGATGCAACTTCATTACCATCATCATCTTCAACTTCGCCATTGAATTTCCTCGAATTTTATCTGTAAATTAATGTCCAACACCATACCCCCATTAATCTCTGCAAATTTCACCACCGGAGTCGACCATTTTCCCTCATTTGAAAAACCCACAAGCTTCTTCCGCAGAAACCCATCGGATATATCCACACTAATGTGGAAAAACTATGCCAAGCTAGTTTTTAGGAGAAATCACAATTCTCGTCTCCATTCTCAGTCTTCTTCTCATTCTCTTTGTTTTCTGGGAAAGGCACAGGAACCTAATTACACCGATAAATTCAAGTTTCGGCCCTTTGAGCTGATTCCCACTTCGAGTCATGTGCCTTGCGGAATGGGTTTTGGTCGAAAAGGGAAAACTTTGTTGGGAGACGATCCTATGGGAAGATTCTGTTTTGATTATTTGAGAAACCCTACTGGGTTTAGTCCCAAAGGGTATGCGAGTGTGGCGGAGGCGGTTTCTTCTACGGACATTGAAGATGACACCTCGGCCGATGACGAATTTTACGAGCTGTTGCAAGAAATGGGCAAAGAGGAGAAGAGGTTGGTCGGACATAGGCGGCGGAGACGGCAGAGGATTGTAACCGGAATGGCGCTTAGAAGGTATGATGCTCTTAAGAAAAGGCAAGTGAAGATTGAGACAGAAGCATGGGAACAGGCGGCTATGGAGTACAAGGAGCTTTTGATGGACATGTGTAAGCAAAAGCTGGCACCAAATTTGCCATACATGAAATCTTTGTTCCTTGGTTGGTTTGAGCCTTTCAGCAATGCCATAGAGAAGGAACACGAAGCATGCCGACTGGGAAAGAACAAGACTGCTTATGCACCATATTTTCATCAGTTACCGGCAGAAATGATGGCAGTTATAACAATGCATAAGTTGATAGGGTTGTTGATGACTGGATCAGAACATGGCCATGCCAGGGTTGTTAAGGCTGCGTGCGTCATTGGTGAGGCTATTGAGCAGGAGGTTTGAACTAGTTTTTCTCTTTTTTTTCTCTGTTGGTGTCCTGTTTTTGAACCTTACTACTTGATTAACTAATCAATGCTTAAGTTTCTTATGCCATTGCCATTCTGGGCAGCAGTATTTTGTTATATTTTTCTTGCTGGAACATAACTATCTCATGGTAGTTCCTACGATAAATACATTCTCTCCCTTGTTGGTTTATTTTAATAACAGTATGCTTATGGTTTAATTCAATTAAACTTGTTTTGGTCTTTGTTTCATAGTTTGTTTTGTTTGACTTGGATGTAGACTTAAGGGAATGTGAGGCGCTTCTAAATGTCATTTTTTCTGTTTCTAAGATTGGAAACTATGTTATAGACTTACTGTTGTTTTTAACTTTTCACAGAGTATACCCTTAGGCTTGTTTTCTCACACTTTGCACACTACAATGTTGTAATCTTGCTGCCCTTTCCTTCTCTTTATTCTAAGAGCAGTTCTGATGGATCGTTACTTCACGAATGTGTCAGGTCAAAATCCACAGATTCTTGGAAAAAAGAGACAAGAAAAAGGTGAAACTCCAAGAAAGTGAAGGGGAGTCTGACTCTAAGGAAGAAGATAAGCTAAAGAAAAAAGTCACCAATTTGATGAAAAAGCAGAAATTGCGAGCACTGAGACAGGTGGTGAATGGACAAGATGCTTCAAAACCCTGGGGATATGCAATCAAGGCTAAGGTCTGTGTTCAGTTAACAATTTTTTTCTGGTTTAAAGCAGTTTATAAGCTTTTTCTAATGTTGATCTTTCTCTTTGCTAGAGAGTTCCACATTGAAAGTGTGTTAGAACGGTATTTCATTTATAAGAACATAATTATTTATTCCACTCATCACCAATTTATTTTGAAATGGAATTCCCGATATTTCTTAACATACAACCTATTTCACTTTCTAAACCACATTTTCACATTCTAACATGATATCACGAGGCAAAGAAACTTTTAACAAGTAATTGATCCAAATACAAATTGGTTAAAAAAGGAGAGCCAAAAGAGCCACTTGTAATTTGGTAATAGTGAGTCATATTAACAACTTAGGATCGAGTCATTCAAGATTGATGAATAAAAATAGTCACCATCTTAAGTGGGGATGTTAGAGAGTCCCACATTAAAAGTATGTGGAAACTTAATACCATTTATAAGAGCAAGGATTATTCTTCTCAACAGCAATCGATTTTGAGATGGAACTCATGCTTCTTATCATACACTCCATTCTACTTTCTAAATCACATGCTACCGCTCTTTTATATTTTCAGGTTGGAACTCGTCTGATTGAATTGTTGATTCAAACTGCTTATATACAACCTCGTGGTGAACAGTTGGGAGATGAACCACCTGATATACGACCAGCATTTGTGCACACATTTATGACGGTTATAAATGAGGCAAAGTAAGATTACTCATCTGGTTTAGTGATAGATATGTATTCCCCAGGTTCCCTAGAATTCTGCCTCTGAATTTTCCTTTTTTTTTTCCACAGAAAATCTGGCAGAAGATGTGGTATCATTCAATGTGACCCCCTAGTTCTCAAAGGTCTTGACAAAACTGTAAGTAAACCCTATTTGTTAGAAATATGAAGTTGCATACTAGCTAAACTACTTGAATTTAGGAAAATTTATGTGTTTTGGCAAAGAACATATCTTATGGGATTCATTGGGCTCCTTCTTGTTATTCTCTTAGCTTGTAGATCATGGTTTCGCTAATGCTCTCTTTCTGGAACTGAAATAAGTGCTATTTGTTTAAACAGGCACGACACATGGTGATGCCCTATATGCCTATGTTGGTTCCCCCACTTAGATGGACAGGGTATGGTATTTCATATTACTGCTACCACATAGCTATATTGTATTTAGTCTTTTTTTGATCTGAAGCTATATTGGATTTAATTACTTTTATTTAATCAGTACATTGAGTTTAGTTTCAGAAAATTTCTGGAAACATCATATTTTCATTAATTGCTGTAATCGTAGGTTTCTTCTTGATTATCAATATGTCATTTTGTGAGAAAATTTTGAACCTTGAAGTATTTGATAATCAACACCTCAATTGAATTGTAGCAGAGGCTGTTTTAGCATATTTCAGTTTAACTGGCTGTAGGTACCATATAACATATTCCAAATAAAATTTCAGCGAAGTTTTATCTTACAGTTCTAAGCAGCAACATTCAAGTTCAGAAAGTGAAAATTAGCTTCCGTTTCCATGTCTGATGTTGTGGGCAATATGCCCAAAAATATTAAAAATGACTTTTCAATAGCTTAAAATATTTTGTGGAATATCACAACTTCGTATTTTGTTTCTTCTGCTTTAGTTTTTTTTATTCTACTAGACATGATTGTTTTTCTTTCCCAGTTATGACAAAGGTGGGCACTTGTTCTTACCATCCTATATAATGCGTACTCATGGAGTGAGACAACAACGCGAAGCTGTCAAAAGGGTCCCAAAGAAGCAACTGGAACCAGTTTTTGAGGTTTGTAAATCCAAGTGCTGCATCGCTTTCACGCACTTCTGAAATCCCTTAAAAGTAAATGAACAAACTCAGTAGTAATATCTCTTTTTCTTACTATCTGTTAGGCCTTGGATACACTCGGGAATACTAGATGGAGAATTAACAAAAGGGTTCTTAATGTTGTGGAGAGAATATGGGCTAGCGGAGGCTGTCTTGCTGATTTGGTGGACCGGAATGATGTAATTTTCACTATATTATCAGTGTTTCTTTGTTTCTCTAGTATTTAGTAGCTCAGCTACATCCGAAGGTCTTTATATTACTGCAGGTCGTCGAATATGAAACTCTCCTTTCATTTAACATTGTACATTGCAGGTTTTGTTACCTGAGAAGCCAGATTCTGAAGATGAAGCACTGATAAAGAAATGGAAATGGGATGTTAGGTCTGTTAAAAAAGAGAATAGAGAGAGATACTCACAGCGGTGCGACATAGAACTTAAACTTGCGGTAAGAGCTATTTCACTTTTCTAGACTGTAACTGCAATTTGTTAAAAGGTATTATTCGAAATTCATTTTACTGTTGAGCAGGTAGCACGAAAAATGAAGGATGAAGAAGGTTTCTTCTATCCACACAATGTTGACTTTCGAGGCCGTGCATATCCCATGCACCCATACTTAAATCATCTTGGTTCAGATCTGTGCCGCGGTATTTTGGAGTTTGCCGAGGGACGTCCTTTGGGAAAATCAGGCTTGCGCTGGCTGAAAATACACTTAGCTAACTTATATGCTGGCGGTGTCGACAAGTTATCTCTTGAGGGTCGATTAGCATTTACGGAGAATCATTTGGACGAAATATTTGATTCTGCAGACAGACCATTAGAAGGAAATCAATGGTGGTTGAGTGCAGAAGATCCTTTCCAGTGCTTAGCTGTATGCATTAACCTTGCTGAAGCTATGAGAAGCTCTTCACCTGAAACTTTTATTTCACATATCCATGTGCACCAGGTATTTGTCTACAGTATTTTAGGTGGTTTTTTTTTTGAACTCTTTGTTGATTGCGCTAGAAACTTTTCTTGATTCTTCAAAGACAGTGATCAACATTGATAAGCAGTCTACA
The DNA here is from genome assembly GCF_029168945.1 of Cannabis sativa. Taxonomy (NCBI): domain Eukaryota; kingdom Viridiplantae; phylum Streptophyta; class Magnoliopsida; order Rosales; family Cannabaceae; genus Cannabis; species Cannabis sativa. The sequence goes on along the minus strand of NC_083608.1, from coordinate 43,801,841 downwards.
AATCCCTATAAGTGTCTGAGTCATGTTCATAAAGCTAGAAGAGATCTGGCACTTGTTCATGCTTGAATGTCTTAGCTTGTGTTTTACAGTCCCTGAACTCTTGGGGGCTAAAATTTTATGGTTTTCCAATACTCATTTCAAATAACATGTAATAACTAGTTTTATGTGACCTGTTCAAAGCTATATAAACTATTTGTGGATAAATATATTTTTTTAATAATTTATTTAGTTTGTTTTTTTATGTTAGAGTTTATTTTGGAAAAGGAAATAGTGTTTTTTTCAGTACAATTAATTTTGATGAAAACTGGGAAATTTTTTTTGATGAAAACTGAATTCAATGGTAGTACTTTACTACTTTGTACTGATTTGTAGAATATAGGAATTTATTTTGGTAATATTCAAATTACATGTTTCTTTTGTTTTATTATATTTTCACCCGTTCTTTTTTATTTTTGGTCATGTAGGATGGTTCTTGCAACGGTTTACAACACTATGCTGCCCTTGGAAGAGATAAGGTAATCTCAAAGAAATTAGGAAAACTTAATATAGTTTTTGAGCATACATTAAATGTTTAGTTGCTCACTTTATACTGCATTTTATAGTAGAACATAATGTTATGATGGGAAAGAATATAATGCTTCCAACAATTAGGGCGGGCGAGCGACTGCTGGTGGATTTTAAGAAGTTTCCAGTGTGTCTAGCTCTTGATGAACTTTCATGCAGTTTGCCTAGTTTCGTTAGCTTGTTGCTACTCGAGGTGGTAGTAGTATGCATTAATAAAATTCTAAACTTAGATAGCCACTTGAGCCTAGCTCAAGTGGCCATAGGGGATTATTGGGGGGAGGGGTCGTGGGATTGAATCCCATCTTGAAGACACTTCAATCAAAAAAAGAAAAAAAAAAGAAAAAGAAAATCTAAACCTAGATGGATGTTTGAGAAAAAATAAGATTGATAGCTTTTGAAACCTTGCATCTTAATTGTCACCTTTTTACACAGTGATCAAATTTATGGATAAAAATGACATTCTTCATTCATCAATTGGAATAAATACATACTTACATTCTTTGTCAGCAGTATCTATCCTAATATTTGGTGTGACTGAAATGGACTTGCCATATTTTGTTGGGAGCTACTCCCCCTCTCTTTCTTTCTTTCTCCTCTTTTATGAAATTTTAGTAGCTCAAAGTAGCGATTCTTCCTTTTAAGACGTCTGTTCTTTATCTGATTGAAATATCTCTGTTCAGTTGGGAGCAGCTGCTGTGAATCTAGTTGCAGGTGATAAGCCTGCAGATGTGTACTCAGGAATAGCAGCTAGGTAACCTTTCTCTACCATCTCAGTGTTGAAACATGCTTCAAGTATATAATTTTATTTTTGAAAATCTCATACTTGGATTGCAGGGTAATAGAAATCATGCGCAGAGATGCACAAATGGATCCCGCAATTTACCCAGACGCATTGCGGGCAAAAGTATTAATTAATCAGGTAATTTTAGATTTTCAAGAAATTCTTATTTGGAGTTGATTTCATTTAATTGCTATTACAAAATTCAGTTCTTCATTTAAGAGTCTTACATGAGAAATTAGTATAAAGATTTTAATGAATGCCACTGCCTTGTCACTTGTCAGACGTCTTATAACTGATCATTTACCCTCATGGTGTATACCATCTAGGTGGATAGAAAGTTGGTGAAGCAGACAGTGATGACATCAGTATATGGTGTCACGTACATCGGTGCCAGAGATCAAATCTTGAGAAGGTTGAAGGAACGAAGTGCCATTGCAGATGATGAAGAGCTTTTTGGCTACTCTTGTTATGCTGCGAAGGTATGCATATCTTTCTCGCCTCATTTCTCTTGTTTATTGTTGGAAATGCTTTGTCACAAGCAGAAGTTTGTATATTTTTAAGGTTATATTTTTACTTACAATATTACTTATTATGTGCAGACCACATTAGCTGCTTTAGGTGAGATGTTTGAAGCTGCACGCGGTATCATGAGTTGGCTTGGGGATTGTGCTAAAGTGTGTACCCAATTTCTCAATAGTAAAAGTATACATGTTAAATATCTTGTTAAATTTAATCTACGGTAGAATCTTATTTCGAAACTTGTAAATGAACAGATCATTGCATCTGAAAATGAACCAGTACAGTGGACAACTCCCCTGGGACTTCCTGTTGTGCAACCATATCGTAAATTAGGAAGGCAGTTTGTGAGTGCTGAAAGATTTTCTGCTATTAGTGAAAGCCATAAATTCTCTTAATCCTAATCTTAGGAGTCATAATCATGTCAAGTCAGTGAACTCATTATTTTTTTTTGTTTAATATTTCAGATAAAAACTTCCCTGCAGATTTTGACAATACAACGAGAAACAGAAAAGGTAATAAGTAAAACTGTATTTCCTTTTGTCAGAATTACTTTATCTTACTTTTAAATAACATTACTCACCAGTCAACTCTCATGACTCATGACCATCCCTAGATTGTATTATTTGACATTCATGGCACTGAATAACTATTGGGTTCAACATATTTCAGTGCCAACATAGTGTAATAATTGTATCGGAGTTTATTGCTCAATAACTATAACCATGGCTGAAATACCCATGTGTTTTCTTTTCCATGACTTTTATCATTTTGAGAAGATCCTTTCTCCAACCGATCTAGCTACCATTTTCTGAAAATCTTTCTTTCTACAAGGTAGGAGTCTAATGTAGAAATTACTTCATAAAATAGACAGACTTCTCATCAGAATTTTCTTTATCACTGTTCTTCTTTTACATTAGGAAATTTCTGGTAGTGTACCTGTTAAGTAAATAATTTTCTCTGAAATATGTAGGCATGATCTAACATGCACTCTCACTAGAGGCATAGAATTGGGTTTGGCCCCATCTAAATTCTAATTCTATAGCAATTGATAAAATGACCACAACAAAAGCGACCCCATTGTGATCTTTGAGTTGCCTGATTCTGTTTTTTATTTCCCATAGACTTAGGTTTGCCTAATTAGCTTAATCTTTAGTTGTGTTTCAATTAAGTATCAAATTTATGACTTAATATTAATTTTTGTATAAACATATATTTTTAAAAACACTGTGAATGAGAAAAAGGAAAGAGCAACATATTCATCAATCTGAAAACGTGATTTTTGTAATGGTTTAGGTCATGGTCAGAAGGCAGAGAACAGCTTTCCCACCAAATTTTGTTCACTCGCTCGATGGTTCACATATGATGATGACTGCAGTAGCCTGCAGAAAGGCAGGCTTAACATTTGCAGGTTGGTTCTTGTCGGTGTCTATCTTGTTTGCTACCTCAATTTTGTCTGTTCTACTTCTAAGTTTTAATATTTACAGGAGTTCATGATTCATACTGGACACATGCATGCGACGTGGATCAGATGAACAGGATACTTAGAGAGAAATTCGTGGAACTATATGAGACTCCAATACTGGAGAATGTACAGTATCTTCTCTTCTTGAAATCACATTTGTCTAATAAACTAAAGAATGCAAAATTCCTTATGAAAACATGTTTTTCAATTAATCTAACAGATCCTCTGTTTTCAGTTAATGGAAGGCTTTCAACAGTCTTTCCCTACATTGGTCTTCCCCCCGTTGCCTGAACGTGGTGACTTTGATCTCAAGGATGTTTTACAGTCATCTTATTTTTTTAACTGATCAAGACAGGAGTTTCTCCTCATTTCAAACGCCTCACCGTATGCATCTGTCGGTCTCCTTATCATGCAGCCCAGTCTACTTCTGTGTACATGAATATTAAGGGAAATAGAGGGCATAGAGACTCCTCGAGGAAGATGCTGTACTTAACAAGATACAAGATACATCTTATCTTGCAGATGTGAGAAAGTTATCATAGGTATGATGTCCATTCGAACTCAGACCTAGACAGTAGTAGACATGCCCCTTTGTACAGCTAAGATGGATAAGTTTCTGAATGGTCTTGCCATGTTGGAGGAATCCAAGGACGACGAAGCAATAAAGTTGAGTACTTATAGAGTTCGTTCATCCCATAGATTCATATGAAGGGATGCAGGATTTCATTATCATCTTTGTCCAAGATTATAGTAAAAGAAGTGGTTGCTGATCCAGATTTTCTGCTTTCCATAACATTGTATATGTTTGTTGATGAGATGAGTTTACATGGTGGTCCATTGTTGTATCTCAGTGTTTCTTTTCTTCCTCGGGTGTGTGTAAATATGAGCCAGTTAAACATGTAGTGCTGTGGAGGAAACATTTGTTTGGCATAGGAAAAGATCATATTATAGCTCAAATCCTCTTTATGGCTAAAGAAAACATAAAAGGGGTGTGTATATCAAAAGTTGTCATTGCCACTTTTGGAAAGAGTTTACATGTATTAATATTATTAAAAGAATAACCATTATTTTTGTCTATGGTTTATTCTGTGTTAATAATTATTATCATTACAATTATACTATTTTCCACTTTTAATTTAGAATAATTAAAAATTGTTGCAAATGATTCCTTTGGTTACATTATGTTTCAAAATGATTTGCTAATGTATCACTAATGTGATACTAATTTAGGAAAGTTTTAGTGTTCATCAAAAAATTTTATAAATAGCAATTTAATTATAAATTTATATTATTATATATCATCATTGTATTCGTAAAGTTATCAAGTGATAATAGTTTTTATTTGGGCCTTCCAAATATCTTGGGGTGTAACAAGACAATGCTACTGAAAGTAAAGAGTTGCTAATTTAAACCGTGGCACAATCAACACTGAGTTATGCCATTAGTGTTTTTCTCTTACCGATAGATACTTGTCAGGAGATGGAGCAATTATTGTGTAAATTTTGGTGGCAAGCTTCCACTAAAAACAATAAAAGAATACACTGGAAGAGCTGGGAGAGGTTAACAGTACATAAATTCAAGGGGGGATGGGCTTTAGAAATCTCAGAGATTTTAACATAAACTTACTCAGTAAGCAAGGCTGGCATCTCTTATGTTAACCAGAGTCTTTGGTAGGAAGAATTTTTAGAGCTCGATATTATAGAAATGGTAATTTTCTATCGGCGGAATCGGGGGGTAATCCGAGTTTTGTTTGGCGTAGTATTCTCAAAGCACAAAAAGTGGTCCGTGAAGGAGTAAGGTGTCACATTGGTGATGGTTCTACAGTCAGTATTCTTTCGGACCTTTGGCTGCCAGATTCTGAAAATCCGAAGGTATCCTTTACTCATCCTGCTCTATTGAATCAAACTGTATGTGCTTTAATGGTTACTGGAAATTTAGCCTGGGATGTCGACTTGGTATATGACCTGTTTAATAACCGGGATGTTAGTTTAATTCTTAGTATTCCCTTATCTTCAAGTCAAGAAAAGGATTCGTGGTACTGGTGTTTGGAAAATACAGGCCATTTTTCAGTTAAGTCAACATACAAATTCTTACAGTTGCAAAAGGAGTCGGAGCTCAGCTGAATAATTCTTGTTTTTGGAATTGTATTTGAAAACTACGTGTTCTTCCCAAAGTAAAAGATCTACTGTGGTGTGCTGCAACAGATTGTCTCCCTACAAAGACGCGATTGAGATCTCGACATGTGCAGATTGATAACATTTGTCCTAGGTGCACTGCCCATCTTGAAACTCCATATCATTGCTTGGTGGAGTGTCCTTTTGCTAGTGTTTGCTAGGAGCAAACAAGGATCAGGAAGGATATCCAAGTGGTATCTTCTTTTGTAGGGTGGCTGGAGACGATGTTTAAAAGAGAAGCCATAGTAGTGACTTGTTAGGCGTTATGGAAAACCAGGAATGAGCTTGTTTGGTCTGATAAACATTCGACTGCTGCTGGTGTCTCTATCCTGGCCCAAACAACCCTCTCTAGTTGGCCTCACGCTCAAGACAAAGTGTTGGTTCCTACAGCAACATTTTTAATAGATATGGATGGATTGGAGACATGGCAAAAGCCAGTTGATATGAAGCTGAAAGTAAACGTAGATGCTGCAACTTTTGACAGCAGTGGTACCTATAGCTTTATGTGCGTGGCTAGAGATGCTAATGGAGATTTGGTGGAGGCAATTATCGTCTGTCGGGCAGGGAACATGTCACCTAAACTGGCCGAGGCAATGGGGGTTAGGGAGGCTTTAAGTTGGGTAAAAAAATCATGTCACTGAGACAAGACTAATAACCTAAGCTGGCATATTGTCAGCCTGGGCTGTTTCTGATGAAGATTCAAGCAAATTCAGAGAGAAAACCACAATCCCGAGTCCTTGAAACAAGGCCCAGCACCCAGGTTGACCTAGAACTGGGCTTAGCGCCCAAGTTGACAATCAACTTGGGACGCTGCCTTCAATTGCTCAAATGCCAAATTTGATGCGCCCATTAAATTCAGAATGGTCAAAAAAAGGGGAGGAGACCTCATCCTCAAGTTCAAAAGCTTTGGAAGTATCAAAACAAAATCTCTAGAGCTCGGGAATAAGTATCCAGCGCCCAAGTTGACAAAAAGTCTAATGCGCTGGGTTCAACTTATCTAAATCTGATGTTGTTTCGACTGTCCGTCTAGTTTTTCACAATGACAAAGATATATGAAGTCAAAAAGTCAAATAAACAACTTTGCATTTCTCATTTTTAACTCACCTGGAAATGAAGAGTTTTGAGTCTTTCATTTCCAGAGAACAACAATATATTCGAAAATTGGTGACTAGCTTCGTTAGAACATAGAAACTAAGTGATGTCAAAATATCACTTAGGCATGTTAAAGTACATTCCAGTGATATTTTTTCACTTACCCAGCATCCAAGTTGACGTCATATGTCAACTTGGGCGCTGGGATGTCAACCTGAATGTTGGGTCATGAAATATTTTTAGTAAAATAGTCACAACTCATTTAATTTTGATCTAATTAACGCATTCAACTTGCGTTTCAAAGCTAATTTAATACTTTATCAAGTTATGTCTTACACTCTAAATATAATTCTGAAACTATCATCATTAAAATTTACCTCAAAGAAATTACAAAAATAAGCTTCAAGTCATGCTAGAAAGACAAGGCACTAAAAAGTATTTAAGAACGAGAAAGCACACGAAATAAAATATTTAAAGAAACCTTGGTGAATTTTTATTATTAATTGGTTTCATAAAAAGAAAAGAAATAATTAGAGAAAAATATCTTGCATTGTTGAACACGAGTGTTACATAGCACAGCTTTCTTTCTCCATCACCCATCGCCCACCCTCTATCTCCGTTATTCAATCTCTTCTCTATCGGCCAAGTCCTCGCCTTTCTTGCTTCACTAACTCATCGGAGACGACCAATTCCGTTTCACTATATACTGTAAGTCTATTTATATTCTCTGATCACTGAGATGAGATTATCAGTACCCATGTGAAAAAGTAATTCAAAAGAAGAGCATTTAGTTTAAAGTTTCGGTTTTTATATTTCCAGATATCTAATCTAAGCTCATCTTCAACTTTAACAGAAGTAGTAGTGGGATTACAGTTACTTCATCAAGTTCAACGATGGCAGTTCTCAAGTATTGCATTACAGTTACTTCATCAGCAACACCCATCTCTCCGGATTCTGCAAACCCAGCTGTGCCAGACCCACGACAGACCAAAGTCATTTTGCCCAAGAAGAAGGCCGTGAAATGGTCCACTGGGATGGCTCCGGGCGAGTATGGTGGTCCACCGACCACCACTAAACTTCGCAAGTACTGGGGAGGTGAAGGAGAAGACCCTATAACATCTGACGAGTTTATATGGAACAAAGACTTCATGAGTCGCATGAATAAATTGATTGATGACTCTGCTTCTCCACCTCAACAACCTCCTGTTAAGGTCTCTTACTCTTACTCTTAATTGCTCTTTTTGTAACTGTTAAGTGATGAAGAAGAATTGATTTTATTGCCTAATATTATCAAATAGAGTGTTTGAAAAAAGAGGCTTATTTGGTTTTTTTCATTTGTGAAATTAATGGATTTTATGTAATCAAATGGGTTGAATGCATTATAGGAAAAGCCTTCTGGGTTTCTCAGCATTAACAGAGTCATGCCTCTTGACAGGTTTGTTCTAACTAGTAGTTTCAAGTGTCATTCATGAATGTTTTTAGATCTTTGTATGTTTGATTTTGATTTTTTAGTGTTCTTAACTTGTATTGTATGGATTTTCTGGACATTCTTAACAGTATGGAGGTTGATTTGAGTAAAGAACTCACAACTCCTACCAAGCGTGAGATAGAGCTGCAAGTAGAGCCTACAACTGAGGTACATTGCCTATGTGAGTTGCTATTGTCTAACTTGTTTATGCTACAGCTGTGCATATTCAAATGTATCTTATTCTATGGAAAAATATTGATTGTCAGTTTAAAGCTAGCACGGTGACCAAATGGAGACCAGCACCAACAAGGCGAGAGCAAGATAAGTGGGATAGAGCTGCGAAGGCTGCAACTGGAGGCACTGTGAGCCTTTTGTTCTACCATCTTTTTGTCCTTCGAAAAATCGCTTTGATTAAGTTCTTATTGAAATCCTAATAACTTCCAGAATAGTCACTTCATTTGTAGTTTTGAGTCTTTTGACACAATTTTAGCCTGCAGGAAGCAATGTTTCGGGAACTAAGGCAACCAAAAGGGGACCCTGCAGTTATTGCTGCTCAATCAAGGGAACAGTATACTAAGGTAATAGAAGTATATTGCCTTGTTGATGCTTGTATTTCTTTTGCTTCTAGAGTAGAGTTGACGAGAATTGTAATTTTTCTTTTGTTGTTGTTGTGTTGCTTTTGCAGTTAAAAAACAAATTACAGATCCTGACAGTGGGTGTAGGTGGTGTTGGTTTAGCCTCAGCTTATGTTTCCTATTCTCCTGAAATTACAGCTAGGTAAATACAGTTTGTGCAATCTTTCTTGATGATAGTTCATATTCTTATCAAATAAATAATTCCTAACATCTAAAGCTATTGAAAGGAAAAGTGGTTAAGTTTCTTTCCCTGCTATAAAAATTGGAGTCTTTTCAAAATTTTGCATGTTGTACTTGGTCACTATTTGGTCTAGTAGTTTTAGCTTTCATCTTCCTTTTTTTATTTCACTCTTAAAATTTATTGAAGAGGACCTGAAAAATTCCTACTGTTTCTGGTCATGGAGTAATGTGAGAAGATGCTCTTGTTTATGATTTCAGCTTCGGTGCTGGTTTGATTGGTTCTTTGGTATATATGAGAATGCTGGGAAATACTATTGATTCCATGGCAGATGGAGCAAGGGGTCTTATCAAGTACGTATACAACTAAACCATCGTTAATGTTAAATTCTTACTACAATTACAGTGCTACCAAGTTTCTTATGTAAAATATAGCTTCAAGCGAAGGAACTGACAACTTTTAATAACATATTTAGTACAAATTTGCAAGAACTTACATAATTTTCTTGGCTTGAAATTTTCTTATATTGTTTGCTTGACTTTGGTAAGTTGTGACAGAGATGGTATCTTGGACTCTTGGTGTAGTTTTTTTTATTCATCTCTTCAACTTTAACGCATTTATGAAATTTCTATTTAATAGAGTTAATAAATGGAAGTAACTTTGCCTTATTAGTATCCGAAACGAAAGTTCTATGGTTATGATTCCTGGAATTCGATTGCAGGGGAGCAATAGGACAGCCAAGGCTATTGGTTCCTGTTGTATTGGTCATGCTCTTCAACCGGTGGAACGGGTTAGTATCTTCGATTTACATGCTTTTCGTTGGCAGTTGGTTCATGGTTTATAACCATTATTTGGCCAATTGGTTCCATACATTTTGTTGTGATATCAAAATGGAGCAAGTTATTACTCTTGTTTTTTCTCTTCAACAATTTGTGTTTGTTGTGTAGGATTCTTGTTCCAGAATATGGCTTCATGCACTTGGAATTGATACCCATGTTGGTTGGGTTTTTCACTTATAAGATTGCTACTTTCATCCAAGCTATAGAAGAAGCAATTACGGTGGTTCAAAATGACACAAGTACATAAATGTGGGCAAAGTTTCCATTTTTACACAATGTATCATAGTACTATTTGTATTTCAAACTGGCATGAATACAAAATATTTATAGGATAAACTTCTGCTGTGAAATTTATTTGATGTTTTTATACCATATTCGCAATCTGCAATTACGAGGGATGAATTTTTTTTTTACCTACTAATTGGTTTAAGAAGTGGATATGAAATGGGTGAGAATCTCAAATATTTTATAAAAACTGGAAGTAATATGTTATTATTTCTTCCATATTTTCTTTGCAAGTTGGTATTAGAGAAGAAAAGAGGAGACAACTTGATGATTTTTAGGAATATTAGCAGTAAACTTCCATCTTTTGAATATGTTACACATGATTTCAATCAAAAAAATTGGAAGGAATAATATAATACTTTCTATTACTTGGGGCTTTGTTGGCTTGCCTCTAGGCTCCGACAAGGCTTCGGCCGGGAGGGTCTATTCTCCCATGGCATCTCCTACTCGGAAATGGCGGGCTTCTTCTATTTCATACACGTGGCTTCTTTGGCATGTGATCTTAGTCTGTGTGAGGATTTTCTTGCAAATGCTGTGGATCAATGGTGATGCACTATGCTTTGGATGAGACTGTTAGAATCTTTTATATAGTTAAGTGTTATTAACTCAGGTATTAGTATATAATAATAATTATTAATAATTATATAATCGGTAATTACCGTATGAAATAAATAGTTAAAGGTTACTCTCTATCCTCAACGATCATTCTTAATTTTCTAATAATAAATGCAATTTTTGATTCCTAATCAAACTATTAATCACGCAAATAATGTTGAAACAGTCAATTATCACAATCTTCTTATTGCATGTAATCAAGGCGAAGCGCTCAATAGTTAACTCTTCTACCTAAGAAATAAATCCATCAAGCATACAATTTATTTAAGTTTGATAAAATTTTAAATTCAGTGAAGATATATTAATTTAAGTAATAAATTAATGAAGCATATAATTCATTTAACATAGTTTCTATTCTTCATCACAAATAAAAATATCTTTGATAATATTAGAAAATTACAATTTATCACATACACTTAGAATCCTAGACTATATGTGAATAGTAATTCTAAGATGACAATAGCTTAAAGTAAAATTTAATTTAATGATCATCTAAACAAGATTAAAAAAATAATCATAACATTAAATATAGAAGAATAAAAGCAATTCGATATAATAAAAACTAGAAATAAATATTCAATCGTAGAAATTAAAGATTCACGTCTCGAGTTTTGAAATAACTTTTCACAAACTACTCGAAACTAGACATTATAATAAAAATCATAATAAATAGTAAGAGTTTAAGGAGTAGAAAAAAAAAACTATAATTTAGAACAAACGATGTCACAATCTTTGTCCTCTCTCTCTCTGAGAGATGAAATAATCCTAATTTTTTAAAATAATGGTCCAACTTTTTTTGTATTCTCCAAGACCCAAACAAAGTCAAGCTGCTACATCAAACATATTAAGTCTTTAAATATTTTTAATCAAACAATCAATAAATTGGATTGTAAGCTTAAAATATACATTAAACGATCGTGAAAGCTTGAAAGACAAACCACAAAATGTCAGTAAAATGAGATGCTGTTTTGTTATAATCAAATATATTTTTTACACAGTAAAAGAACTTGTCTACATAGTACTTCCACTATTTTATATCTAACATCTTTAGTATTTTCTCCTGTTCTTCCTCTGAACTCACCATCCCAGAAAAGATTATTTTGGTGGAATAACCATAAAATTTGTCGACTTCAAGTCAGATGAATAGCTCTTCTCTAATTAGTCATATTCCCAATTATTTAACTGAAGAACAGCCCTTTTTGTAGAACTTCATAACAATGAACTGTCATTTCTTGCTTATCACACGCACTTAAATTAGTAGCCCAATCTATCATTTAAGGAAGTTCGTCCATCACCAGATTGTCCTGCATAAATTATAAATGCAAATGACTCCACTAACCAAATCAAAGATTTATATATTTTTGAAGAGGATCAAATACCAATGGTTCTAAAATCACTAACCTTCAGGAGGAACCCATGTGTCACAGTCTGAATTTGAGTTAAGGAATGAAGGTTTCTCGGGACCAAGTACTCGCTTAGGCTTTTTATGCTCCTTTGAAGTTTCTTGGCTCTCTGTAGTATTCTCTTCATCTGATGCATAACGCCCCTTCTGGTGTTTTAGCAGTAATGCCACAGCATCTAGTGCCATAACTTCACCTGAGGATGTGGAAGTAGTAGTCTGCTGACAAGCACCATTGTTACCCTCAAGTTCTTTAATTTGCTTCCTTTTCCTGATGATCAGACCGGGAGCTGCATTTTCGATCTTGGGTTCCTCCACTTCTATCTGGGACTCATCAGCATTGATCAACACCTTGTTTCGGTCTTTATAGTCAACAAACTCATCAGAGTCCTCCAAATTTAGAGGCGCTAATCGTCGATTCTCCTCATCTTCTTTGTTGTTAACAGCTCCGAGCCATTGGGGCTTGGGGGCAACATAAACAGCAGTTTCAACCTCTCCTGCATCCTGTACAATTTCATCGGGCTTCTTGCCAGATCTCCCTGATTCATCTGCAGCTTCCACTTTTTGATCAATGACATTCGCTGGTTTTTCAAGCTCAGTGCTTTTCTTCGGTTTTACAGGAGGTTGCTTCTTCACAGCAAGAGCAGGAGTTTGAGATTTTACAGGCTTTGGTTCTTGTGATTTCAGAACCCTTTTCTTAGCAGCTTCTCCGGTTGGGTCTGCAATCTTCAGAAGGTACAATATCCTATCCAGATCGGCTTGGAGAGCTGTTAATTCCTCCTGGAGTTGCGTGGTTGTATCAATCACTGACAAGGAAATCACCAAGAAAAGTGAGTTGACTATCAGGTTAAAGGGAATTTACAGAACAAAAAAAAATACATAAAAAACTGCTCTTTCGTTCTTATCTGTCAGTGTCAACCAAAAAAAATTGTGTACATGTATTTGATCTATTTTCATCGTAGCTTGAATACAAATATGAATTAACCCCACCGCGTATATATCATAAAATTTATTTTAACTTCTGCAATATCTTTTCTTAAAAAAAAAAAAGAACTATAAAAATCAATCATTCACACTTTTATAATCTAAAACATTATAAAAGGCTAAGCTTGAAAGCTTTTTGAAAATAATAAGGGCAAATAAGAAAAAGACTGAATATTTCTTTTTCCCAGTTTCACAAACTATAGGGGTAAACAAAAGTGTTTCATTTTTTCTTACTATTAAGTGAATACGTTAATGGATGAGAAAGAGAAATACTTCTCGTAATTTGTTTCTCATTAAGGATTATTAAGCTTATCTAGGTACTAGGTTTTGAAATAAGAATCCTCACCAAGCTGAGATGAAATCCCTGACATAAAAGCATCAAGTGCATCTCCAGTTTCAGTTTCTTCTGTTTTTTCAGATGCTATTTTGTTTTTCTCTGCCAAAATCATCTCTTTCTTGTCTTCAATTTCTTTCATGATCACATCTCTCTTATCGAGAAGGGTATCTGCAGTTTCAACCGATGGGTTTTCGGCATCCTTTTTACCAGAAGATTTCTTCTTTGTCCGGTCATAAAATTCATCTTCGTCACTAAACAAAAATGAATAGTTATACCAACTAATTAGTCATTTAGCAATTTCAGTAAGTGAAAAATATATCAGCCATTATATATTTCATTTAAATTTAAACCATGATGATATTAGTCAAACAAGCAATCCAGAACACAAATCCCAAATCTTAGGTTTAAAATTTACAACCTTCTATCGCAGTAACAAGTGATTGTCATTGACAATGTACCTCAAAAATTCTTCTTCTTCTTCTGTTACTCCTTTCTTTCCATGAGAAAGTTTCCCTGTGCGTGCACCAATACTTTCTTGGATACTCTCATTCAGTGTATCTTCCAGATTTTCAAGTTCTTCCATGATCTACTAATGAAAAGAATAATATGTCAGAAAAAGTTATTTAAACAAAAGCCAATAAATCATATTTCCATTGTTTGACAACCACATCAACAATGAAAATCAAAGGACCGTGCAATTTTTACCTGAGATATTCTTTGTTCATTTCGAGCAATCTGAGTTTGCTGCCCCTGTGATAATCCACCTTGAGATATGTCTTTAGCACGAATTGCGTCTATTTCTTTCTTCATATGAGAAATCTACATAAATATGAAAAAAGAGTAGAATTATCAGGAAAAATCGCCATAAACTAAAAATCTTGAATTGTATATATGAACGAGAAATTCCTCTCAAGAAGTTTCAGTCTTTAAATGTAAATCATAAGAACATTCCACAGATGCTAAAAAAAATGTTACTTGATTGTTCAGTTGTACTGAATCTTCCGCAATCAACCAAAGGTTTTTCATGAAATTTAGCTTTATTTACATACTGAAAGTTAGATTAAGTAAACCATGGATACACTGACAGATATAAATAATTTTTTGAAAAGAAACAAAATTTGAAATGCATATATGAAAAAGGATAAGATATCTTCAATAACGAAAATGCAAAACAAAACAGCTATACTAATCATATTACTAATAGAGCCATAAACTGTAGAGAGTGATCTAGTATACAAGGGAGGAACATTCATCTTAACGTTAGAAAGGAAACACTATTGCTGTCACATTAGGCGTTTCAGGCCACAACAGATCAAACAACTAACCTTCTCCATTCTTTTGATAACTTTTTCGCGGGTTTTCGCTTGTTTCTCTGTTAGTTGTCCTTTGTAAGTCTGCCAAGTTACCTCATCACTATCATCCTAAATGTACCAAATGAACTAATTAGTATGGCCATCAAGAAATTAAAAGCAAATAATAGCCATAGTAACTCAATGAGCTATGATATGTAAAATCATATTCTAAAGCTTATAAACCTCAGCCTCTTCAATAGCATCCTCTCCCATGCCCCATGAGACGCCATCAGCAAGAGATGCTTCACGCCTTGCTCGTTGAAGTGAAGCTTCCCGATCTAGAACCTGTTCTCGAATCTTAATATTTCTTAGTCTCTCCAAGTCAGCTTCCTACAATAGGATCACAGTGTTAATAAAAGATAAAAAAAATGGTACTGCAGTAATCTTGAAAGTAGACAAGATGGCAAATAAAGCAGAACCTGGTAGATAAAGTTTTTATTGATATTCACTTTGAATTTAAAAAATAAAATAAACAAGAAACATAAAAATAAAAATAAAAATAATTCAACAAGACATTGAAAAGGAAACTATACAACATAAAAATAGTCTTACTGGTGGCATCAAATCTGTTGGTCCTTGGAAAATGTACAAACGAGATGACCTGTACACAATAAACAGTGAGATTAACTTTAACAAGTGTCCAGCAACAAGCATCAGGTCAAAGAAGCATGATATAAATGTAACTTAAAACTTCTACATTAACACTTCAATTACATGTTTAAGATGGGTCATTGATATAACAATGCATTGCATACATTGGTCAGCTTGAAAAAATAAGAAATAAAATTCATAAAATATGAAGATAATTAATCCAATATCTCTTCCAAGATTGACTATCCAAAAATTAGACTAGCAATCTAACCTGAATATTAGCCTTCTAATACTTGTCAAAATAATTATATATGGCAGAGCCTCCGGTGAAGATGTTCCTATGGAGAGCTTAACTAATAGGACATTGATGATAGCATTTTATAAAGGAACTAATGGACAATATCTGCCAACATTTTAGTACCCAATGCATTTCAGAAACATAACACAACTCTACATGATCACACAACAGTTTAACACCATGTTTTAGGAAGGACGGAGGAGGTTGAGGGTCAGATAGATGGGCTGAGCTCATACTAGTCATCTTAGCATAAACAAATTAAGAGAGAAAAGAAGAAATTAAAACATAAATCAGTGTCTAAAATTTAAGGAAAACATAGTTTAATGACAATCCAAATAACCAAATTGAGAGTTTTGTGTGGGGAAAGGGGAAGATAACATACTGTCCAAATCGAACGACATCACCAACATGTAAATCCACATAGCTCTTTTTCTTCACCTGAACTCAAAGCAATAGAAGAGAAAATTTGTATTACACACTACAGGGCTTCCGTAACAAAAATAGACTGCAAAAAAGACATTAAATAAAACTATAATAAGCAATTTTTTTTATGTACATACAGAATAAACTTGAAGAACATATGATGGTAATGAATGGTGATATAGCTTCCTTCTTTTGATTGATAAAATAAAACCTAAACCACAAAATATAACTTCCTTCCTCTAATTGAAATGTATATCACATTTCTTAGTCACAATCAAATAACACGACACTTCAAATTTTACCCTCGAAAAAAGATCTTTTCTGAAAGAAACAATATTAAGATATCTAACTTGATGCAGTGTAACAATGCATCAGTAAGAGGAATTGGTTGTCAGCATACCTGATTCTTGTTGATGAAAGTTCCATGTGTACTACCTAGATCATAAATATAAGCTTCTCCACTTTTTTTGAACTGAAGAACTGACATGTAGAAAACAAATTAGCATGATCGTGAGAAAGCAAAACATGTATAAATATAAATTTATGTATGTACATGTACTGACAAAGAAATCATATGTACAGATGCAGAAAATGTACACATGAAATAGAAATACACCACTCATGCACTATATAACGAGACCATAAAAAATATACATTTAGATAGATCATGGTACACGCAGAAGAGATCTATCAAAATCTTATACAGCTTTGCCTACAAGAATTCCACGGTTAATGTAAGAACACTAACAATGATGTGGGAGGTGAACGATGGTAAGAAAGAGCGGAAATAATTTACAGAGATAGGAAATGTGGGGAAGTAGCTATTCCAAGAAGTGAAAAGCTTAGTTCACAAAACTGGAGAAAATGATAAACACTGAACTAATAGGTTTACTAAGCCAAAGTTAATAGCTTTCAAATGAGAACTTCAATTTCATGTCATAGTGCATAATTGATACATCTTATAATAGAGAAAGTTGAGCATTTGAGCTCAGTCTTGAGTTCCTTCTAAACACAAAGCAATAACTATATTCCAATTATCCTAAAACGAATGAATGAAAAGGAATTGGCATCTTAAAAAGGGAATGAATGAAAGTCTACCTGCGTGAAAGCGAGAAATGGTGGGGTGATCAAGTACAAAATCACAGAGGTCCACACGCCCAAACATGTAAGCACCTTTATCGTATCTGAATCAAAACTCAAAAATCAGCTACACACCATTTGCAAGGTCCAATTCTTTGAAGAGAAAAGAAAAAAGGAACTTACACATCGAATTGGTCTATTATAGAACCTTCTTTCAGAACTTCAAAGTAGAAATTATGACCGGGAGCTTCACTCCACGAGGGAATCGTGTACGGAACGACATGTCGTTGGGACTCATCAGAGCTCTGGTTAGGACCGGGTTCGCTAGTTTTCGCAACTTCGACGTTCGCGGAAACCGATTCGGATTCTTCGAGGGGAGCTTCATTTTGGGGTTCTGGTGGCTTTGGCTCTGAAGAAGTAGGCTGTTTGGGCGGAGGAGGACACATGGGGGCCTTCATTGTAGTTTCTGAATCAACCGGAGACGAAGAGGAGGGTGAGGAGGAGGTTGTGGGTTCGTCTAGGGTTTTGGGTTCGGAAGTTGGCGTAGGGTTAGAGGTTCTGGGAGGAGGAGGACCCATAGCGGTCGTCATGGTCAGGCACACACTACCCAACACAAGAAGACGAGTCTCGAATCCGATCACTGATTCAATTGGACTGTTTAACTAATAAATTTTTCAAAATCTCACTTTAGTATTTCAGCTAAAAATAAAATGAAACAGGACTCCTCCATTCAAATTATTGCGTTTTGAAACTATTTAACCGTTTTATCAAAGTCATAGACTCACATTCTAAGTGTAATTCTCAAGTTATTGTGGTTAAAATTCTTCACAAGGAGTTACGAAAATAAGTTACGCGTAGCTCGGAGTGACACCTACCGAAAACTGTTAGACCATTATTATTGATGGAAAACACTTTATTTGTATTTTTTTCCTATTTTTGTAGGTCTCCTTCACTTATAAAAAAAGAGCTTCATTATCTCATTTTTCACATTCATAAAACTACTTATAAGTTAGAGATTCTCTCTCTAAACTTGTTCTTTCTAGAGTTTGGAGTTTCTGATACTTAATCTGTTGTTGTAATTAGCATCTTGTAAAATATAAAAACTCGAATTAGACTTAGCCACATAACTATTGCGACATAGGAGTGAACTATTATAAATTTTGTGTGTCTCTCTAAATTATTTACTTAAACTTAATAATCATCTCGCTAATCTAGTGAGTTGTTGGCCATTTTTCAGCGTCAATATTTTAGTGTTTTAATTGAGAGTCACAATTTGAGTTCCCCATCTAGAGTTTACTTTCTTTGCTCGAAGCTTTGTTCCAAAAGGAATTCATAAGTTCAAGCAAGCAATCAACCATGAACATGCAAAGCAACACTACCACTCCTATAGTCACGCCACTACTCAGCAAGCAACAGGCACTGAGATTCCCCACAAGAAAGAAGACTACGAGCGAGTGTCCAAAAGGTCTTAAACTCGGAAACATGGATATATGGGATCTTCGCCTGATACAGAGCAATCACCTGTTAGGAAAACTAGCTACGAGCGAGCATCTGAAAGGACTCAAATTCAAGATCGTAGGCTTACAGGTCCACCACACACAGCTGATAGGACCAACTGCAATTCCATTCGAAGCAATTCGAACAATGCGGGAAACCAATCTCCTCCATGGGATTCTCTTCACAAGTCTAATGACTCTAGACCACACTGTGACTCTGCAAAGGAAAAGGGACCTGTAGTCAGACTAATTGGAAGACCCCGGAGGCTCTACCATAAATGTGAAGAATATGAGATTCAGAGGGTGAAGGTCCGTGAACTACTCCACACTTGGAAATACTTCCGTGATGAACAAGGTGCTTAGTGTAGGTACTTCGCCCGAGGTCCTAAAGGTCAGTAGTATGAATACGTTCGCAAGCTTTATCGTTTAGATGGTTCCTGAGATCATTCCCATGTGGCCTCGCCTCTCCCTTAGATTTTTCGTACTTGGAGTTGAGATGCCTTCGAAGGTCTACAGTGGACCAGCTGTCGTCAGAATACTGTCCCCCAGTCCCACTATCCTAGTTTATAGAATCACTGGGGTGATTTTTCCTTCCCCTGGGCCTTGGTACTTTCGAACCAGTCCCATTTGCGCAATAAGACGTTTCAGAGCAGAAGAGCGTCCAAGCCCAGAGGCATCAGTGGCCTTCTGCGCCTGCACAGGTCAGTTGGTTAGATTCACGCTTTTCCTAAGAGGTACAGGAGTTGTCGGGTTTTGAGGGTCACCTACCTTCGCCTCCCCCTTGTCCTTTGCAGGAGCTAAGGTTTCAGTGTTGGTAGGGTTTTCCTCGTTGTTTCTGCCAACAAGTTCCACTGAGGGTTCTTCTTTAGAATCCTCTTCTAGATCTCCATATTTTTCTTGGAGGCGGGCCATCATTCTCTCCATCTTTTGAGAAAGTTTCTCTTAGCAGGCCAAATTTTCTTGGGTCTCATGTAGCTCTTTGGACACTCAAACCACTTCGAGGTCCTGCTCATAATAATAACCTTCCTTATAATAGTCGTCCTTGATGTACTCTCCATCATCATCTTCCTCCTCTTTCTCAACATGTCAGTCTTTTCAACATATTTACGATGCTTGCTTAGGTCACCCTCTCAGTTGTCAGCTTCTGATGCATCCCCTTCTCTCACATTGCCCAGCTGGGCGTGCTCTGGAAAGAGAGAGTTTACATATTCCATGACAACGTCAAGGCCACCTTAAGGAATCTTTTTTGTAATTGTTTTTTGGGTAACCACCATGGTTTCAGCAATACCGTGGCTTAGATCTTTCTTCAACTCTCAATGAAAGCACAAAAATATTTATCGAGATTTTTGAAAACTAATTATATAAGAGCTTAAGAAATATTAAATGCAGTAATGAAGAAGATAAATATTTTTACGTGGTTCAGGCATTAATGATTCCTAGTCCATGAGTCAGTCTATTGGCCTTAAGAGGCTTGTATAATATATTTTACAATAGTGTTTGCAAGAAAAACCTAATTTTGCCTCTTAGTTTCTCTTGGAGAAGAAGAAAGCTTAAAAGAAATTTGGCAGAGCTTCGACTCTCTCCCTTTCGATCCCCCTTCCTATGAAAATAAACCGGTATTTATAGGCTAAATTGCGGGTATGGACACGCCTATGACCCGCCTAGAATTTCTGCAAAAAGCCCACTATTGGAGTAAAATACATGTTAACTGTTGGGCTCCCAAGAAGGTATTTGCTCATGTGAAGAAACAACTAGACAATGAGGGATTGCTCAAAGGTTTCACCTTGAAAAGGAGATGCTTAAACAAACCGTCAGGCAAAAAGGTATGTTTAGAGGTGGGGTGCGCGCACTACCATGGTCTGACATAGGGGACAAGATTTGATCCTGGTTAGAAAAAGAAATAACCATCGTTAGGGTGATCTGGGTCTCTCTTCATGGTTGACGTCCAACTTCCTTTGTAATATCCTGATAAGCCTAATAGTTAATAATTAAGGTTTAATATATATTATGGGCTAATTAGGTAATGAGTGGGATTATGATCCTACTAATCTATTTCAACATAAATCGTAATTTTTTCATAAGTGGATAAATAACCGTAATTTATTAATTATGAAGATTTATTTAGCATGTATGAATATGATATGAACTGTTTGTGGAATAAAAATATTCTTAAGTTTGGCGATCTTTGAGACTCTATCGGGGACAAAAAATGTCATAACGGGTTTAATTAGTAGTTTTGATGAGAATATTACGATAAGTTGATAGTATGCTTATTAGAGTAATTAGAAGTATTTAGGATTTGACCTAGTGCTCTAGAAGTAGAGATTTTTTAGTGGCTAAAAAATGGTAGAATTATTTTAATAATAAAATTTTATTATTACTATTATTATTATTATTAACTGATAAGTTTAAAACTTATGAGTTTAATTATATATAATATGTTTTAAAAACATAAGAAACATACAAAACTTTCTCCTATTCTCTTCGGTGCGACAAAACTCTCACCCCCACTATCTATTTTTTTTTTATTTTCAATTTGAAACTTAGTAATTCAAGCTTCGGTAGTAATTGGATAGGTAAACCATTGAAGAAGGAGAGCTTAAGGTAAGGGTTTGTTTTGTTTTAAGTTAAAAAGTTTAGTTTTATATGTTGACTTTGTGATTTAGAGTAGTTGCGGGAATTGTGACTTCATGAAACTGTTTATGGGTTGCTATGGGACTAGTTTTGATGTTTACTTGTTGAATTTAAGATGATTTTGAGGTAAAAATCAAGTTTGAGCTTTATAAAACTCAAAGCCCGAATTTTAATGGTGTTTTCTGTTTAAGGGCTCGTTTTTAATTTCTATTACATTGAGACTGTTTTATATATGGTATACATGTATCTTGTAAAGTTTGGAATGATTTGGATAGGTTTCGGTGGTGTTTCGAAGAGTGCAAAACTCGAGATTTACATTTCCTATAGAAAACGGTTCACCATTTGGAGTAAATAGTTAACCGTTTCTTGCTAGGAAACCCCAAGGAAAATGATTAACCGTTTCACAAACGGCAGACCATTTCTGTTGGTGTTTTTGAAGTCCGTTTTTTGTATTTTCCCACAATTTGAGGTGAGAATACCCTAAAGACCTATAGGGGATCCTTAGAATGAATTTTTGGACTTGGAATAAGGTTAGATTACTTGGTTAATTATCCTTTTTGTTGTTATGACATAGGGCTCGGGATTGTTGATCGTTTTCCAAGCAGGTCGACTGACATACCTGAACGGAGACTTGAGGTAAGAAAAGTATAATGTACCACATGGCATGATAGGTTTCTTGATGGTCGATTATCTGATTAGGCAATGACAATGTGATACACGGGCTCACCTGATTAGGTGATGCGATATATATTGTCTGATTAGGTATTGACAATGTAATACACGGGCCACCTGATTAGGTGGTGCAATATATGGATGCCAGATTATGGCACGGGCTTGCCTAATTAGGCAATATGATATATGAATATAGGGGAGCGGTATCCGAGTTGTTCCTGTGAGACAACTTTGATAAGTCATGACTCTAAACTGAAACTATTGTTAGGTTTTTCACTTGTCGGCAATCCTATTTAGGTTTTTCACGGTCTTCTCTGGCGAATGTACAAATAGATCCTACCGGCCTGTGTGCCGAGTTGCAAAGAGTTGTTTTGAGCTATATCTGTTGTGTATTTTAATTTGTTATTGTATATAGTCCTTTTTGATAAAACTTTTATACAAGAATTCTCGGAACAAAGTTTTAGTGTAGTTATAATGTCCGTTATTAGGATTTTATTTTAATGAAGTTATTGATATTATTACAAATTTTAATAATTAATTAATCTATTATTACTAAACTAGTTTATAAAATCGCACACGTGGCGTCCCTATAGACTAAGGTGTTACATCTTTTGTGCGATTGGTATCCATGTTAAACTCTTCGAACGCCTTCCAGGTGTCGTGTGGACATATGTCGAGCTTGGTCTTCTCCAGGGTTCCAGAGATATGATGACGCCTCCAGAACCCAAATGGCAATATGTTGCATGACAAATCCCCGTGTAGCCCTTGGGCTTGATCTGTTCCCGGATCCACAAGGCTTCTTCGTGACCTAGTCCAATTAAGAGGACTTGATTAGTGACCATTTGAGGTTTTGCTTCTCATTTTATGCCACGTGTCATTCGTCCAGAATCACGGATAAAAACAATATACAACACACAATTGGTTTTCTTTTCTTCTCTTTCTATGCAATTTTTTAATAGCCTATTTGCTATGGGAATTAAAAAATTTCCTTCTCTCTTCCTCATTATTTTTTTTTTGCCATCATCTTATTCTTAGTGATTGAGAAATTGCCTACACTAGTCATGTGTGATACCCAAGACATTGTGGAAGACTATGTAGAATACATGTCACATATTCTAAGAAAAGAAGATTCAGATTCATTACTTGGCGATATTCTACTATTGAAAGGATTCAAAGGTTAGAGTACTGAACGGAAATAGTCAATTATTCGATGAGATAACACTGTAAGTATACCCAAACTTAAGGTGTTTATATTCTGTTTTAGAAAAGTATGTTCTAGTTTGTTGGACTATTAATTTATAATCAACATACGTGATAAAAAATAAGATCCTTGTAAAATAAGTTCCAACAATAATATCATTTCCCTAATCACTAAGAAGATCTAGAACAGCTGCAATCTTATCTTGAACCATAGCAGAACCACAATTTTCCCACCACTCTTTCACAATACAATAACACGAGGCTTCACGAAGCCACACATTTTCGAAGCGGAGAGCTTTCTTAAAAACAGGTTGTGTGCGAAAACAATGATTAAGAAAAATTGGGCTATGGTCAGAAGTAGAATAAATCATATTAGACAAACAAGCGTTAATAAACATACTCATCCAATGAGAATTAGCAAGATCCCGATCCAATCTAACTTCATTCCACCCATCCATACCTCTAGTTTTTTCCCAAGTATACTGATGACCTAAAAGTTCCAAATCCACAAGATCACAATCAGCCAAAAGCTTTCTAAAATTCTTTAAGCAACCAATTAAAATAAGGGTTCCCACTCCTTTTATCAACTTGACCAATATTATTAATTAAATCTCCAATGATACACCAAGGAAGATCAAATTCATCCTTCAATTGTCGCATAAAATTTCAAGTATTCCTCATAAGAGAGTGAATTGGTTCTCCATACAAACATGTCTATCACCACTCTTGTAAATTCTCCGTTTGAACTGTCATATCAATATGATTTTGAGAAAACCCTTGAATTTCAGCTCCATCCTTATCCTTCCATAGCATTGAAATACCACCACCCCTTCCTTGAGCATCCACCGAAAAGAGACCCTCATAACCCAACTATCTAGATAACTTCTCCAATATAGGTTTAGTACAAAGAGTTTCACATAAGAAAATAAGATTAAGCTTGTTTTGATACACAATATCTCTATGGAATTGAATAGTCCATGGGTTCCTAAGCCCATGGCAATTCCAACTTAATGTGCTCATAATAATTGATAAGCCTAATCTTTCGAGCCCACCAATGTGATGTTTTTTGAAAGTGTACCATCTGAACGACCCATATCCAAGTCAATAGACTCTTAAGGCCTAACATGCCAATATTAATTTCCTTTCGTGTTTTTTATAGAGTTCATAAAAACCACCCCCTCATCTTTTACATTTAAATTCGCTCCCACCCTTTTCCCAACATTATTCCCATTCATATCTCCCACATAACTTCCCATAATTTCCATATCAATTCTCTGATATTGTTGGTGGCCAAGATTTCATCCATGACCCTCAGATTGTGGGTTAATTGCAACATGTAATCTGTCAATCCCCTAAGAATTATTTTCTCAGCAAGCCACTCTCTTCTGTCGGACCACCGTACATACTTGAGCTCGACGAACTAGAACGTAGTCATTTGGCACCCATGTCATACTTTTTTCTCTTAGGGGTCGCCTTCATAAAAATCTATACAGCTTAACGATCGAAGTAATAGGCTAAATAAACAAAGAGGAGCAAACTATTTAGTGTGGTTAATAATTCCAAAGATAAAACTAAAAGTAGGAACAAATTCATATTGAAAATTGATCCAAATCCAATATGCTCCAATTTGTTACAGTTTCATTCTTTGTTTCAATGGTTTCTCAATATCAAATCTGAACTTGGACACACAAATAGTCTCTCCACACCCCACTAAATTATTCTCATCAAGCTTACAAATTGCCTAATATAATTTTCAGCATCACTAACCACTCGTCCAGTTTTGAACTCTGAAAGGATATCGTGTAATTGCACCTATATTTCTAAATGATGCAGTCGGACCCCCTTCAGAACATCACCTGGCTTCAGCCTTTCAAAAATAGATGGAGAGCATTTTTCAAAGTCTAAGGACTCCTATTTATCACCCTCTTAATATCTATTTCTTAATAAAATTGAAAGATATAACAATTGCTTCCTAGATTCTTTACATACATATCCATCCCAAGCTTCCAAAACACAACTATCAAGTTTTGCTTTGCCATAAAATCAATTGCAGTATTTGTCAAAAATTGCCCCACTATACTCTAACGAGTGTCAATCTCTTCATCCTGGATCAATGACTTATCCTGACCGTTGACTCTTCCTCATATTTCAATGAAATATTTGTACATCAATCACTAACAACACTAGTAGGATTCTTAGAAGTATCCATAAGAAGGAACAACCAAGAAAATAAAAAAGAAAGAAAAAACTTAAAAAAACTTTCAAAAATTTCAATTACAAAAAAACAAACAAAAAAACTTTCACACCATGTCACTTAGACAAGATAATTTTTATTTACCTTTAGTTTTGTTGTATAAAATTATCTAGTTATTAGGTGATTATATTCTTAATTTAATAGCTTAATAGATATTAAATTAAAAGGTGCTTATCAAAATCATTAACACTTATCAAGAAATTCTTTTTTTTAAAGGGTAATGGAGGAATTCTTTAGAATTATAAGATTTCCTTTTTGTTGTTGTAGTAACAAAATTAAATTTATAAAAATATTTTTCTTTTTTTTTTGGTAGAAATTATAAAAATAAAAATTGATAACATGTACGTACAATTTTTCTTTTTGAAAAAAAGTACAGGCATTACCATCGCCATTAACTTCAAACAATGTTTTATATATTCATCAAAATATTCCTTGTGCTTATCTTACTTAGACATTTCCCACTTTATTTTTATTGTTATTATTAGCTGTTAATGACAAATTCTTGAGAATTGTCGGGCCATTCTTCTCATCTAAAGAAAAAAAAAATAAAAAAAGTCACACAGTTCATACAAAATTTTATTTTTATTTTAATTTAAATAAATAATAATGTTTCTAAGATAAAATAAAATAAAATAAAATAAAATAAATAAAAAAGCCGTTATTAATTTAGTTGCACGATCTGGTTCTCCAAAAACCAGAGCTTAGAGCATTCGGCTCCCAAAATTCATAGGTGACTCTCTCTTCTCCTCAAGCCCAGCTTCGCAATTCTCCCTTCCCTACCACTGGGGACCATCACTTTCAACTGATTCAATTTTCTCTGCATTTTTCTAGGGTTTGTCAATTGGGGCTTCAACCGAATGCGAGCCGAGGGCTCGAAGCTGAAGAGGGGAATCTCACGGAGGTAAATTAGGAGAAAAGGGGATTCGATTAAAGTCCAAAAAACAAAATGAAAGCAGGAAGTGCTGCTAAGCTCATCGTTGATGCCCTCCTCCAGCGCTTCCTTCCCCTCGCACGACGTCGTATTGAGACGGCTCAAGCACAGGTCTAGATTTTTTATTTTATTTTTCCCGGAAAAGTTCTGTTGATTTGTTGGTCTGTTTGTTAGCTTTGTTTTTGTGGCTGTAGCGTTATAGTTTGACTGGCTAATTGCATCATCACGCCATTTTGTTTATAGCTTTACTGTTGTGGTGAAATGTTTTGGTTGTTGTTTCTCTTCTGTGATTCGTTTATTATTTATTGTTGATTATGTTGATGTAATATGGTAAATTCTAGATGTTGTGCGAAGAAACTGAGAACAAGTTTTGGTTCTTGTGCAATAAATTTATTGACAAAACGTGTTTAGTAGAGTTTTAAGTGTCTGTGTGGTTGGAGAGAAATGCCGGAGTCTTTGAAGGGGTTGATTGAAAGTTCAGAAGTGGATGTGTGGGAGAAAGTTAAGTTCTGGTATTTAAAACCAAGCATTTTGAGGATTTGTCCTTTTTAGATTTATGTAGAGAATGGAAATCACTGATGCAGGGGTAGTATTTTCTTTGTCTAACATATTTTGTTCAGCACTGATTATAGGTCTTATTTGTCTCTGTCCTTTGTAACCAAGGCTTTCCTCCGCCACAAGTGAGGGTTCTCAATCTTTTACGGGGAGGGATCTGTCTAAGACAAGAGGTCCCTTTCCTTCAAAGTCCATCTTCCATAATTGTATGGCACTCTAGTGATTTTTTCTACTGATATTATTACGACATGACTGGCACTTTCTTAAATCCAAATGCCTAGTATTTGTGTGAAATTGGTTTTGTTAGAGTACGTTATACAATTTCAATTGTGTTTGGGATTTTCTACTGGGGAATGTAGTTTGTTATGTATGCTAAATAATAATTATATACTTTAATACTCGGAATATATACAGGATGGACAGTACCTTCGACCGTCGGATCCAGCTTATGAGCAAGTATTGGATTCCTTAGCTATGGTTGCAAGACATACTCCAGTTCCCCTTTTAGAAGCTCTATTAAGATGGAGAGAAAGGTGTGTAGTTCTATTTTTCCTATGAGGTTCATGATAACATAAATTTAAAAATAAAAGATGAAGTAAACATGTGTATTTATTTTTTCATAAAAAAAGAGACAAAGGAGGGTTACATAAATGTATATACAGTATTTTGAGCACTTCTCATTCTTAGACTTAAGTAGAGAATGGAGAACTTTGTTGTAATTTTTTTGGAAAAATGAGTATTTTATATACTTGTATGTTGTTTTGGATACGATATGTTTTAGTGTGTTTTGTGCTAAAACTTTTGTAACCACGGTTTTTCTCCGCCACAAGTGAGGGTTTTCTATACAAAACGGGGGAGGGGTCAATCTAAGACAAGTGACCTCTTTCTCTTTTCAAAAAAGAGACAAAGGTCACACATCCATACTGACCTCCTCCCAAATTTATTGAGAGTTCTCACTTGTGGCGGAGGAAAACCGTGGTTACATCACCAACAAGTACAAATAAACTAGACAAAACGAGAAAACAATTATATAACAAGACAATCACAAGATAGGGAGAAAACTTTTACATCATAGACAAGAAGGATAATTTTTACAATAAATACATAAAGTTCTCCCAGTTTCTACTTAAATCCAAAAATGGTAATCCTTCAAAACCTTTTGATTTCACCTAAGTTGCCACCCAAAGTTTAATCCTTTCCTAAAGGTTGTCTTCAGAATTTTCCTTGCCTTAAAAAATTCTGCTATTTCTGTCAAGCCAGACTCCCCAAAAAACAGTAAGTGATGCTGCCATCCACATGGTTGGCACTCTTTTAGCCCCCTTTGGTTTGCAGTCAAATAATTGAGTATAAGACCAAGGCATACACCATGGGATGCCAAATTTGTTCAACACTCTATACCAAAGATTCTGGACGAATCTGCACTCCATAAACAGATGGTTAATGTTTTCCCGATTCTCCTTGCAACACACACACCACCGAGGGGACAAAGATGTAGTAAGCATAATTATTTGTTGCAGTCTGCCAGATATGCGTTTTGAGCTAGTAACTGAGTTCACATAGTGAAAACACATCTGTTTGCATGTACTTTTCATTTTTTTCTTCCTTTTTCTTTTTGAAAAGAGATGAAACTACTAATATAAAGAAAAATAAATACAAGGAACCGGGATTACAAAACAAAAGTAAATAAAGAAGGAACCGGGATTACAAAATATACTCCACCTCCTAACTAGATCTGAAAACAAAACTCCTCTAAAGCATTTAGCTGTGTAAACCCAAATAGCAACTCAGAATTTTGTTTTCATGCAAAGCAAATTTTCTGTAGATGAAGTATCTTCAGAATTTCTGCTATTCCTCTCCGGCCTAGTTGCACAAAACAAAGCTGAAGTCTACTTCTAGCCAGAGTGAAGCACATCTGCCTTCTATACTATACACCAGCAAGTTGCTGCTGTTTTGGGGCATACAATATGATAAACTTATTTTGTTGAGTAGCTTTCTTACTGTTTTCCTGCTTGTATCAAATTATCAAGTCAAACAAAAAATAAATTAAAAAAAAAAAATAGGTTCCAATACTAACGGCATATGTTAGGTAAATTATATTTTGAGATGTTTCTAGTAATCTTCTGCTGATATTATTTTAGAATTTTTCTTTACTCTTTCACCTAGGTTTCTATTTGCGTACAGTATTTTAATAGTTAAGATGTTTATTTTCAATGCTTCCGGACATTTCTACATCGTATTAAAAACATCAAATAATTTGGTTTGTTTTCATTTTTAATATAGAATTTCCATTTTCTTTTGTTGCAGTGAATCACCAAAAGGTGCAAATGATGCTTCTACATTTCAACGGAAGGTCTGTAGCGAGAAACTTTTTTCTTTTCTTTAGATAAATAATTATATAAGCTGTTAAAAAATACACGGAAACTTTTTTCCCCTTATCTGTTAGTTTCTGCCAGATACATGTTGTTTACTACACTCCATAATGTCAAGTTTGTCACATTTTATTTGCACAGTTAATAATTACCTAGGAGGGTTTTTTTTGATATGTTTGCATTTTAAAACTTGATAATTCAGACCTTTAAAGCCACTTGAGGTGAAGGAGTGTAGTGTTTCTGGGCTCAATTTATAGACATGTAATATCATGGCCAAACCATTAAATATCCTTTTTCATGAACTTTTAAGTAACTGTCATTGTCCTTTTCTTTATTTTCCTTTTTCTGGTGGTGATGTTTACATCATATCGTAATTATTTGCAGTATGGAATATTTTTTTTCAACATTCACTATTATTTTCATGCTAAAAATAACTATTTGTATGGTGAGCGTTAAGCTTTACCCCAGAATAACTGCCTTCTTTTTCGTGTATACGTTAACTCTGTAGTGCAGAATGGCAAGCTATTTTTGCTAACATGTTTGTATAAATTTCAGCTTGCAGTGGAGTGTATCTTTTGTTCAGCATGTATTCGGTTTGTGGAGTGCTGTCCACAAGAGGGACTTACTGGTTAGTTCTCTGAATTTTCTTGTTGGATTTAATTCATTTTTTTAAATATATATATATATATATTATAAATAATAATTATTACAATCATCTTCTCTGCAGAGAAGCTTTGGTCAGGGCTTGAAAATTTTGTTTTCGACTGGCTAATCAATGCTGACAGGTTAGGCTGCTAGCCTGCTACAGTGGTGTGTGAGCTTCTATTGTATTTTGGTAAACATTATGCCTTAAGGACTGAACATATTCTCTAATGCAGGCTTGTTAGCCAGGTTGAATATCCATCACTGGTTGATCTCCGAGGGCTTCTCCTAGATTTGGTTGCTCAACTGTTAGGTGCCTTGTCACGCATCAGGTAACTGAATATTGTTGATTTTAATGGAACATAACTAGGGTAGGGTGAATGCAAAAAATTTATCAATTTTGTAGTTTTTGCATAGTGATGTCTCAGTTTTTGGAAATAACAAACAAGTACCCCAAAGTATTTCAATTTTTGTAAGGAAATGCAAAAGTGACCAAAGGTTGTCAGTTTCTACAAATTCTTTTGTAATGTAAATCCTGCGTAGTTAACACTTATAGGCAATGCAATGACCCAAATGTTGTTACTACTGTTGATAGTAAACAATTTCTTAGTTTTTGTTTGGGTGCTGTTGAATACATCCGTTTATTGAAAAGAAAAAAAAACATGATTTTAATTCATATGGGGCGATGAATTTGAAATATATTCACCGAAAAATTAAAATAGTTTGAAAGGGCTCATAAAAGGCTTATGTATGGTGATTCACTATGTGAGGATTTGAAATGCTGGTAAGGTTGGATTTTGAAAAAAAGAAACAAAAATTTGGGACACCATCCTCAATATTTTTTATGAGACTTTTTTCTTGCAAAAGTTGAACTCTACCTCCCTTTAGCTCTTTTGTGTTTGTGTTTGTTTTCACCTACAAAATAGCGGCATTATAATTTGATTCAAAATGAATTGGCTAATAATTAGGTTTAAAAACTAGGTTTCTGTCTGTTTTGGGGGATGGGGGTGGCAGGGTTGTGAAAAGTATAAAATGATCAGCCTTAAACTGTATGTTGAATGTGGCTATGACCCATTAGTTGCTTGACATTTGACAAATTTGTTTTGCTGGTTGCATAATTGTCATAAACACCTCTAAACATGTTAAAGTCTTGATCTATATGCTCTTAGTTGATTGGACCACGGTATAAGCTGTGACTAAAATGTGATGTAGTCCTATTTCTATTGCAGCTCTAGTCTAAACACGTAACATATATACTTTGCATTGTTTTTTCACAGGTTTAGTTCTGTGACGGAGAGGTTTTTTATGGAACTCAATACTCGTCGAATAGACACTAGTGTTGCCCGAAGCGAAACACTTAGTATCATAAATGGAATGCGCTACTTAAAGTTAGGGGTATGTATAAATGTCTTCTTTCTCCTAGAGAAAAATGGCAGCAATTCATCTTAAAAGAACTTTAATTGTCAGGTGAAAACTGAGGGTGGATTGAATGCATCTGCTTCCTTCGTTGCGAAAGCAAACCCTCTCAACCGAGCTCCGCATAAACGAAAAACTGAGCTTTACCATGCACTGTGCAATATGCTTTCAAACATCTTAGCACCTTTGGCAGAAGGGGGAAAAAGCCAATGGCCACCTTTGGGTGTAGAGCCTGCTCTTACCTTTTGGTACGAAGCTGTTGGAAGAATAAGAGCACAGCTCATGCATTGGATGGATAAACAGAGCAAGCATATTGCTGTAAGTTCATCAATCATCTTTTTTTATTTATGGGAAGAAACTTTTCCTTCTGTATAATTTTACTGATGTTTTTATTCTCTTATGAAACAAAAGATATATTAATGTGGATGATGGTTCTTACATTTGTCTGTACTTTTTTTTTTTGAAAAAGTGACAGAGGTCATATGTTTTAGACCTAAACCATTCCAATTATATTTTTTGTTAGCAGGTGTTACATTTCTATTGAATTTGGTGTTAAAATTGCTTTCCTGTAGAAGGTTTTATGCTATTTTGTTTTGTTTTTTCCTTTACAAATTGAGAGTAGCTAAAATTGTTTCCATTTTTTAATTTATTTATTCATATCAACACATTTGGTACCTTTAATCAAAAAGCCAGTTTTGGTACTTGGATCTTCAGAACTAAACATTTCGAGGATCTTTCCTTTTTAGACTTAAGCAGGGATTGGGGTGTGCTGCTATAATAATCCTAGGTTTTTTGTGATTGCTGTCACAATTTTTTCTACAGTTGTTTTTCGTTTTTATTTTTGTTTACTGTTTGTTTACCATGGTTTTCCTCCGCCTTAAGTGAGGCTTGCAATATATTTCGGGGGGAGGCCAGTCTAAGACAAGTGGTCTCTTTCTCTTTTTTCGAAAGAAAAAAAAAGCCAGTTTTGGTATTTTTTGTTATCAATAATGCTCATATGGTATTCTGGATTTTAAAATTGTACATATTTGGAATCCGAACTCAAATTTGATCAATTTGACCAAACTATTCTCAGTTATATGTAATTAAATACTTAAATACTTAAATTTGAATGGACTACTCATATAATTAAAGACAATTTGATCATATTGATAAAATTTTAATTATCAAATTTGAGTCCAGGCTACTAAATATGTATACAATACAGGGTACCAGAAAAACATTATTGACAACAATGTTACAAAATTTGTATTTTGATAAAACATAGGGTACCTAATGAGTACACACACTAGTTTTAATCTATATATGTATGTGTGTATATTTTGGATATTACTTTTAATCTATATTTGTCTTAAATAATAATGTGTCTTAACTCTCACACCCCATCTCTGGCTTGCCATGTATTTTCTTATGTGCTCATTTGGATTATTCTTTTTATTAGGTTGGTTATCCCTTGGTAACTCTTCTTTTGTGTCTTGGCGATCCTCAAATATTCCACAACAATTTGAATCCACACATGGATCAACTCTACAAGCTTCTTAGAGTAAGTTAAGTTACTGTAGTTTAGTAAGGAGGAGAAAACATTCAATGATTAAGTGGTTTTCTTTTTCAGGTTTATCATACAATGTATTATTATGGGGGTTTATTATAGTTACCATAGGAGCCATACCCTTATGGCTTTCCATTTCAGGTGCTAAGTTGTATGACATGATGTGGTTTAATCATTCAGGACAAGACCCACCGCTTTATGGCATTGGACTGTCTTCATCGAGTTTTGAGGTTTTACCTGAGTGTCCATGCCGCAAATCAGGCTTCGAATCGTATATGGGACCACTTAGACAGTGTAACTGCCCAACTATTGACTGTTCTGCGAAAAGGGATGCTTACCCAGGATGTCCAACATGATAAACTTGTGGAGTTTTGTGTGACCATAGCAGAACACAATCTTGATTTTGCCATGAATCATATGATTTTAGAACTGCTTAAGCAAGATAGTCTTAGTGAAGCGAAGGTTATTGGTCTTCGTGCTTTGCTTGCAATTGTCATGTCACCTTCAAGCCAATATGTTGGCTTGGAGATTTTTAAAGGTATTAGCATATTTTATCATCAATTCTAGTTGCTTGCGATTTATTGTTTTGTTGTCTTCGTCTTATGTCTATTGTTTAAGCAGGTCACGATATTGGTCACTATATTCCAAAGGTGAAGGCTGCCATTGAGTCAATTTTGCGGTCTTGCCATAAATCCTATAGTCAGGCACTTCTAACTTCTTCAAAGACTGCGATAGGTAATTTCTCTGCTAATGTAGGGCAAGAATAGAAATTGTAAGGAAAGCTTAGTTTTACAATTTAGATATTAATATTTATTGCATGATTTAAACTCTGTCCAGCAAACTGGCTGCTACTGGTTCACCATTATTCTTTACGACCATTAAGAATGGATGTCCTTTTAAGCTTATCTGCTGCAATGTTTAGTTGTTGTATACTTTCAATCAATTGACATTAATTTTGAATCTAAAATAAAAAAGCAATACTTCTGCTTTGTTTTGCTCTTCCACCACCCCACTTTTTGTTTTCTCAGTAATTGCTTTCTTATTTTCTAATTGGAAGCTTGGGTTGTTGAAAACTTGTAGAATAATGACACACATACATCATGAAGTTGTTAATTTATTTTTATTCTTTTTGCCTTTTATGCTGCTGTGAGAAGGCATACTGAGATAGGCTAAAATCAATTATATGCTTTTTAGATTTGTTAATTTATTTATTTGTTTTGACTCTTACTGTGAGAAGGCATACTGAGCTAGACTAAAATCAATTATATGCTTTTCCAGATGCTGTTACAAAAGAAAAATCTCAAGGATATCTCTTTCGGTCTGTGCTTAAATGCATACCATATCTTATTGAAGAGGTTGGCCGAAGTGATAAAATTGCAGAAATAATTCCTCAACATGGCATAAGTATTGATCCTGGTGTTCGTGAGGAAGCAGTGCAAGTACTTAACCGGATTGTAAGATATCTTCCTCACCGTCGATTTGCAGTTATGAGAGGGATGGCAAACTTTATTCTGCGGCTACCTGATGAATTCCCTCTTCTAATTCAAACGTCATTGGGGCGATTGTTGGAACTAATGCGTTTTTGGAGAGCCTGTCTAATTGATGATAAGTTAGACTATGACACTCAAGATGCAAAGCGTGTGGGACAGCTTAATGAGGGATTCAAAAGATCTTCTTTTCATCGATCAGGAGAACCTATTGAATTTCGTGCATCTGAGATAGATGCTGTTGGTCTCATCTTCCTTAGTTCTGTGGATAGTCAAATTAGACATACGGCATTAGAACTACTACGATGTGTTCGTGCTTTAAGGAATGATGTGCGTGAACTTTCATCTCGTGAGCTAGCAGACTATACTTCAAAATATGAAGCTGAGCCAATCTTTATAGTTGATGTCCTTGAGGAGCATGGGGTGGGACATTATTCATCTTTACATGTTCTTTCAAGCAAAAACTTTGTATTGATTTGTAAATGAAACCAACATTTTGTCCTTGTAATATTTCTGGTTATTTACAGGATGACATTGTTCAGAGCTGTTATTGGGATTCTGGGCGTCCATTTGATTTAAGACGAGAATCTGATGCAATCCCTCCTGATGCAGCACTTCAGTCTATAATATTTGAGAGCCCTGATAAGAATAGGTGGGCTCGTTGTCTTAGTGAGGTTGTCAAATATGCTGCAGAGCTTTGCCCAAGTTCTGTTCAGGAGGCGAAGTAAGTATATATTTTATAAAGTTTGCACACAATCTTGGCTTGTTATCTTTGCTCTTCATATCTGCAGATGTTATAATATATTGTCTATATTTTCATGTTTAGTGGCTTTCTGTCACAATTTTTTTTCAGCTTGCCATAGGTTCCTTATTCCTAACATTTGAAGCTTTTGGGATGATTAGTATAAAATGGCACTAAAAGTGCAGAGCATGGTTATTGTAAAGGTGTTTGGTTTCATCCTATGCATGTTTGGTCCAATGCTGAGTGTTTTGTTGAAAAGAAAAATCAAAAGTGCTTTATAGCATACCAACTTTGAAACAAGAAAAGGTGTTGGCATTTAATATATTTCGAGAAATAATTACATAATTTAGGACTTTTCATTCCATAAGAAATGCTTGGGAAATTTGTCAGTTATGCTGAAATAATGTACATTTACGGTCTTTGCATTCTCATTTCTTCACTTCCTTTTCTAGCATGGTTGAAATCATTCAGAACTAGTTTTTGTAACAGAAATTTTATTTGCAGGATGGAGGTTATGCAACGCCTAGCTTATATTACACCTGTTGAGTTGGGTGGGAGGGCCCATCAATCACAGGAATCAGACAACAAACTAGACCAGTGGCTCCTATATGCCATGTTTGTATGTTCGTGTCCGTCAGCTGCTGGTAAAGAAGCTGGTGGTGCAGCTGCAACCAAAGAACTTTACCATCTTATTTTCCCCTCACTGAAATCTGGATCAGAAGCCCAAGTAGTAAGTGTTTGTTAAATGGATACATATAATTCTCAGTATAATCTCATGTACATTGTGTTCAGATGGTTGATTAATTTGACATTATTTTATTTCGAAGCATATATTATACAAACCATTGAGTTTCTTATAATTTTTGAGCACTCAGTAGTAGTGGTTCTGCTGGTCAAGAGTATTTAATGTTCCTTTCCTTGCTAGGGAAAGTTATGTGAATTAACATTATTATTATTTAATGGCTATAGCCTGTATTTATCAAATATGCTCACTTTAATGTTACAATCAGACACTTGGTTGACTGGATTTGATTATGTTTTGTCATCTTATGGGTATTCCATTTAATTTTAGCATGCAGCAACTATGGCTCTGGGCCACTCACATTTAGAATCATGTGAAATCATGTTTGGCGAGCTTGCAACTTTTATTGATGAAGTTTCTTCAGAGACAGAAGGGAAGCCAAAGTGGAAGGTATACTTTAGTATTATGTGTGTAAAATGTCTTATTTCTTGATGAATTGACAAGGTTATTTGGTATGCTATATATGTTGTTTATGGAACAAAAAACTAATGTCAATTTTCTGGTTAACATAGAATTCACTATGCAATCATCTTCCATTGTAAACATTAATGATCTTAGAGAATATCAAATGCCATTTTTTTTTTCCTTTCCTTTATTTAATACATGGGGAAAGAAGTTGCGTACATGAATGGCTTGTAAGGCAGCAAGCATTTGAACGAGGTGTGGAAACTGTTTAGACACTTGAAAATCCCCTAAAAGTAAAATACTGTTTGCAACACGTGAAGCTTTTCTCCTTTTCATTATTTCAGAGGTTACATCAACTTGTTTCATTGGAATGTCGTACTAATAACACTAATATTCTCTTTGCTTTTTGGCTTTCTTCATTTCCTCTATTTTGGTCACGGTCAATATTACAATTCTTTTAACTTGTGGATGCAGAGTCAGAAAGGACGCCGTGAGGAGCTCCGTATTCACATTGCAAATATCTATCGAGCTGTTGCTGAGAATATCTGGCCTGGCATGTTGGCCCGTAAGCCAAT
This sequence comes from Cannabis sativa, assembly GCF_029168945.1. Lineage (NCBI taxonomy): Eukaryota > Viridiplantae > Streptophyta > Magnoliopsida > Rosales > Cannabaceae > Cannabis > Cannabis sativa. Next base: position 43,765,036 of record NC_083608.1, on the reverse strand, counting down.
TTTCCGTCTACATTATTTGAAATTCATTGATGAGACAACCAGGCTTATACTAACAGCATCTGCTGAGAGCTTTCAAGAAATGCAGCCTCTCCGTTATGCACTTGCATCTGTCCTAAGATCACTAGCCCCAGAATTTGTTGAAGCAAAAACAGAGAAATTTGATGTTAGAACTAGAAAGAGATTGTTTGATCTTCTCCTCTCCTGGTCAGATGATACAAGCAGTTCATGGAGTCAGGATAGTGTTAGTGATTATCGACGAGAAGTAGATCGTTACAAATCTTCCCAACATGCCAGGTCTAAAGATTCTGTAGATAAATTATCATTCGATAAAGAACTAAATGAACAAGTTGAGGCAATTCAGTGGGCCTCTATGAATGCTATGGCTTCACTCTTGTATGGGCCTTGCTTTGATGATAATGCAAGGAAAATGAGTGGCCGGGTCATATCATGGATCAACAGTTTGTTCATTGAGCCTGCACCCAGGGCTCCATATGGTTACTCACCAGATCCAAGAACTCCATCTTATTCGAAGCACACAGCTGAAGGTGCTCGTGGAACTTCTGGTCGTGATAGGCATAGGGGTGGCCATCATCGTGTATCTCTAGCAAAACTGGCTTTAAAAAATCTTCTACTTACAAATTTGGACCTGTTTCCTGCGTGTATTGATCAGGTAAACATTCAACTTTAACCATTTTTCTTCTTCTCTCCTGTTTGGCTGAAACTTTGGGTGCTGTCTGCGGTCAAACCCAGGAGAGAATGCAGTGAGGCAGTGCCTCCTCTTCGGTGGGATGATTAATTAACAAAATCCACAACTAGGATCAGCTAGTAAATTTTAGGGCTTAATCTGGTAAGCTCTGGAGAATAATTGAGGGCTAGCATAAGAGCTTCTTTGATTGATTAAACATGTGTTGGTGTAATATTGAGGAAAATCATCTCACGGCCAACTCCTGGTCTGATGTGATGGACAGGGTTTTCATGTGACCGTATGGTTATATTTAACGGAGACAAATAAAGAGTTACCTTCGCCTGATTGCAACAGTCTTAACTGCAAAGCAGTCTTGCAGTAGACAAAATAAAATTAGATTCATTTTTATTTAATGTTAATCTTAGGAGAATACAATCAATCAGTAAATTTCGTCCTTGTCAGAACTTTATCAGGCCTTCTCTTGGGATGCTTCAAACAGAATTGCTGTGGTTGTTTTTATTTTATTCCAAATAATTGCCCTGGGATTTTAAAATGAAAGTGCATTATGTGATGCTTTGGGTTGAATTGTTTTGAAACTTTAAAATTGTGTATCTTTCTCTAAATATTCCGGTTTAAATCATTTGTTTGGTTGCCTTATAATCTCTGGCTGTTGTATAAAATCAAATAAAATATATTAAAAAGTTCTGGCCTTTGCTAGTGTCTCATAGCTAACATAAGTTTGTAGGAAGTGCTGGTCTGTTCTTTTTGAGACAATTACAATAATACAAAATGCTTGGTTATTTTCCTTGTTTGTGACTAATTGATTTTTATATTCGAACAGTGTTACTACTCCGATGCTGCTATAGCGGATGGTTATTTCAGTGTGCTTGCTGAGGTCTACATGCGACAAGAGATACCCAAATGTGAAATCCAGAGACTCTTAAGCCTGATTCTCTACAAGGTTGTAGATCCATCAAGACAAATTCGTGATGATGCTCTTCAGATGTTGGAGACTCTTTCAGTTCGTGAGTGGGCAGAGGATGGCATTGAGGGCTCAGGAAGCTATCGGGCTGCTGTTGTTGGTAACCTTCCTGATTCCTACCAGCAATTCCAATACAAGCTCTCATGTAAACTTGCCAAAGATCATCCTGAATTAAGCCAGCTCCTGTGTGAAGAGATCATGCAAAGACAACTTGACGCAGTTGACATTATTGCCCAACATCAGGTCTTAACATGCATGGCTCCATGGATCGAGAATCTGAATTTCTGGAAACTTAAGGACTCAGGTTGGAGCGAAAGATTATTGAAAAGCCTTTACTATGTAACATGGCGGCATGGAGACCAGTTCCCTGATGAAATTGAGAAACTTTGGAGCACAATTGCTAGCAAACCCAGAAATATAAGTCCTGTTTTAGATTTCTTGATCACAAAAGGGATTGAAGATTGTGATTCAAATGCATCTGCTGAAATAAGTGGTGCATTTGCTACATATTTTTCAGTTGCAAAGAGAGTAAGTTTGTATTTAGCACGGATATGCCCTCAGCGTACAATAGATCACCTTGTTTATCAATTGGCTCAGAGGATGCTGGAGGATAGCATAGAGCCAGTTGTTCCAGCTGCAAATAAGGGTGATGCCAATGGAAACTTTGTCTTAGAATTCTCACAGGGACCCCCAGTAGCCCAAATTGCCTCTGCTGTGGACAGTCAGCCACACATGTCACCATTACTCGTTCGGGGTTCCCTTGATGGTCCGCTGAGAAATGCCAGTGGGAGCCTCAGCTGGAGAACAGCAGGTGTAACAGGACGAAGTGTGTCAGGCCCATTAAGTCCAATGCCTCCGGAGTTGAATATTGTACCTGTAAATACAGCACGGTCAGGGCAGCTACTTCCATCACTTGTAAACATGTCAGGGCCATTAATGGGTGTAAGAAGCTCAACAGGAAGTTTGCGGAGCCGCCATGTTTCAAGGGACAGTGGAGACTACCTTATTGACACTCCAAACTCTGGCGAAGAGGGGCTGCACTCTGGTGTTGCTATGCATGGAGTTAATGCTAAAGAACTTCAGTCTGCATTGCAGGGTCATCAGCAACACTCATTAACTCATGCGGATATAGCACTGATTCTACTTGCAGAAATTGCATATGAAAATGATGAGGATTTTCGAGAGCACTTGCCCCTTCTTTTTCATGTGACATTTGTCTCAATGGACAGTTCGGAAGACATTGTGCTAGAGCACTGTCAGCATTTGCTCGTTAATTTGTTATACTCTCTTGCAGGCCGGCATTTGGAGCTGTATGAGGTGGAAAATAGTGATGGAGAGAACAAACAGCAGGTTGTTAGCTTGATCAAGTATGTGCAATCGAAGCGAGGAAGTATGATGTGGGAGAATGAGGACCCTACAGTTGTAAGAACTGAGCTTCCAAGTGCAGCACTTTTGTCTGCATTAGTTCAGAGCATGGTGGATGCTATATTCTTCCAAGGAGATCTCCGTGAAACTTGGGGAGCTGAGGCTTTGAAGTGGGCCATGGAGTGTACTTCCAGACACCTTGCTTGTCGATCTCATCAGATCTACCGTGCATTGCGGCCTAGTGTAACTAGTGATACATCTGTATTGCTTCTCCGGTGCCTTCATAGATGCTTAGGAAATCCAGTACCTCCTGTGTTGGGATTTATAATGGAAATCTTGATGACATTGCAAGTGATGGTGGAGAATATGGAACCAGAGAAAGTGATACTTTACCCCCAGCTTTTTTGGGGTTGTGTGGCCATGATGCACACAGATTTTGTTCACATTTACTGCCATGTGCTTGAGCTCTTCTCCCGTGTAATTGATCGTTTATCATTCCGGGATAGAACAACTGAAAATGTGCTTCTTTCAAGCATGCCTAGAGATGAGTTGGATACTGGTAGTGAAATTGGGGACTTCCAGCGGACAGAATCTAGGAATAATTATGAGCTTCCAACTACTGGTGGACCTTTGCCAACATTTGAAGGAGTACAGCCTCTTGTGCTTAAAGGACTCATGTCTACCGTTAGTCATGGTGTTTCTATTGAGGTGCTCTCACGGATCACAGTGCACTCATGTGACTCAATATTTGGGGACACTGAGACAAGACTCTTGATGCATATTTCAGGCTTGCTTCCCTGGTTGTGTTTGCAACTGAGCAAGGACTTGGGGCCTACTTCACCTCTTCAACAGCAGTACCACAAAGCTTGCTCTGTTGCAGCGAACATTTCAGTCTGGTGTCGGGCAAAATCTTTGGATGAATTAGCTGCTGTATTTATGTCATACTCTCGAGGGGAGATCAAAACTGTTGATAACCTACTTTCTTGCGTCTCACCTCTCTTATGTAATGAATGGTTCCCAAAGCACTCAGCATTGGCTTTTGGGCACTTATTAAGACTATTAGAAAAAGGGCCTGTTGAGTATCAACGAGTGATACTGCTGATGCTGAAGGCATTACTTCAGCACACTCCCATGGATGCTGCCCAAAGTCCACATATGTATGCAATTGTGTCTCAGTTGGTGGAGAGCACTTTGTGTTGGGAGGCACTAAGTGTGTTGGAAGCACTTCTGCAGAGTTGTTCATTAACAGGTTCCCACCCTCACGAACAGCCTGGATCATACGAGAATGGAATCAGCGGAGTTGAGGAAAAGATGCTTGCTCCTCAGGCCTCATTCAAGGCTCGCAGTGGTCCCCTGCATTATAGCATGGGATCAGGGTTTGGGACAGCTTCAACACCTGCACCCCTCGGATCAAATGAATCTGGAATACCGCCCAGAGAAGTGGCTCTGCAGAACACTCGTCTTATCCTCGGGCGTGTGCTTGATACCTGTGCTTTAGGGAGGAGAAGGGAATACCGAAGGCTGGTACCTTTCGTTACTAATATTGGTCACCCATAAAACCTGCAATGCCAACTTCTAATTATTTATGTTGGTGGATTAAATATAACCCAGTTTTGGCACGTGTGTTGTTGGGTAAAAAAGTTTTGAGGTTGAATTTGTATATATATTGTAGTGTGTAGCTAATAGAGTAATTTATTGTACAGTTGCAGCAGCATATCTTGTATCTCTTATTTTTATTAGACTTTTGTAATTTATGAGCTTCTATTAACTATGGAATTGTTCATTTAATCAATATCTGACATCCCCATATGTTGTATATAGCTCCATCTCAGGTTGTTTTCATCCAATTGAAATGGACCCAGAGGCTATGTTAGTGTCATCAGATCACAAGCAGCTTCCAAGGGATTGATAGAACTTGTACTTTCTGAACTGTCAGTACAAAAATAAAGTTTTCCCCATAAATGAGGAGAAGTTCATGGAATATTCAAGTGAATCGATGGGATGGGTAGTATAAAAGGACTACTAGAGAACAATGAAAAATGGCAAGAAATATGAGTTTGGTGAGGAAAATGGTGATTATTGAAAATTGAAGAAAAATGGAAGAAAAAAGAAAGATACAGCACAATAACGCCCAAATAACACTTTGTGGGTAAAGAAAAACTTAAATAGTAAATAGTTATAGAAAAAAGTATTAGGGGGTGCATTGTAGAGTTTTTAAAAATTATATTTTAAATTTTTGTAATTTAAATAGTTAAAAGACATAAATTTTGAGATTATTTATGTTTACTTCAAATATTTATTTTGTTTTTTATATTTTTGTTAGTACTTTATTAGCTTTATTTTTGCACTATTTTTTATAGTTTGGATGCCTTTTATGACTTTTGTGCCATCTTTATGGCTTGTCCCTAATTGTTTAAGGTAGATCTGTAGTATGATCAATGAGTAAGAGAAGTTTCATATTTAGTATTCATAATTTCTGCAAATGACTTTTGAGATTTGACAGATAAGTGTTTCAAATTTTGATATTATTATATGAATTGTTTTATAATCTTTATTCACATTACATATTTTTTTCATTAAATTGTGTGGCAATATAGTTTTATTGTTATTTTGTAGTTTAATTTTGTGGAAGGCCTATTGTTATAAAGACTTTACTGATAAGTTTTTAAATATAATTTATTTGAGAGTTATCATCTTTCTACTATTGAGATTTTCTTTTATTAGTTTTTAATATCATCGTTAGGGGTTAATCCACTTTTCTTTATTTTTTTTGTTTAGTAGATAGTTTGTGGAGCATTTTGATATGTAAATGAGTTGGTGTGTAGTTTTCGATGTTACAAGTTGAAGCTCTAACTATTTTGGTGTGTTGTTTAAGGACGTTATAGCTTTATTGTTTAAATTTTCGGGAGCAGTTTGTCTCATGTTGCTCGCTTACTTTAGCAGTTCATGGTTTGACAAGCATGTCCTTCAGTTAGACGATGAACTATCCTTGTTAGAAGAGGTTCCTGCACGGTTTGCAAATATCTGCATCGTAAATTCATGAGTGATTCTAATCACTACGTAAAAAAAAAACATTCTTCCAAAAAAAAAAAAGAGAAGAAGGTAATTTATTTGTTATTATTACGAGGCCTTATAAAGTCTCTCTCCCTATTTCGATGTGTGTGAAAGTCAAATGAAACAAATATAATATTTATATGGTTTATTTGTACCGCAAGTTTCTAAACTATACGTATTTTGGCAAGTTGGTCCTCAAACTTTATTTTTTGACAAATTAGTCTCCAAACTATATAAGTTTTGGCAAGTTGGTCTCGAAACTTTATATTTTGGTAAATTAATCCCTAAACTTTTATTTCTTTAGCAACATTAAGTTTCCACTTAAATATTAACATTTTTATTATTTATTTTACTTATTGTAATTTATGTTTTTGTGTTAAATTCAAATGATTTTTTTTTTTAATTTTAATACTTTGAGAAAAATAATTACATTAATATTTTTTCTTTTTTATATAGATATATAGATTTTAATACTTTAATTTATTATATTCATATACATTAATAATAAGAAAAAAAAAAAGATAAATACTAGCAGATACATATAATAGTTAGAGAAAATTTAGCCCCTCACATTTTTATATTTTAGCATTTATAGTATATTTTATTGTTGATTTATGAATATGTGGTATTATAATTTTAATAAGAAAAAGAACAATTGAAAATACTTAAATAATAATATTTATTTTTTATAAACTACAAAAGTACATTATATTTTAAAATTTATTTTTAACTTATGTTTCACGGCGAACCTATAAAAATTTACCAAAAGTACACTTTGTTAACACAAAATTCAAGCTAAGGTTTTGTGATAGTGGCATATTGTAAGATTCCAACAATTGATCTATAGAGAGTAACATCTTTGAAATGTTCACTGTCAAGTGGAGAGTTTGAGACCACTATTCATTGGTGTATTTTGTGTGTTAACATTCTGCATATCAGCTTTGTAGAGAAGATCTTGAAGGTACCATGTTTGTGAAAGTAAAATTCCATCTGGGGTCCTTATAACTTGAATACCTAAGTAATCTACTAAACCAAGATCCCTTAGAGCAAAGTAAAATTGAGTTCTGCAATGAGCTAATTCACAAGTGTGTCATCACTTCCCATGATTAGAATGTCATCTAAGATGCAACTCGATGAAGTAACCCTGAAAAGTGAGGATTGATATCTTTGGAGAAGTGAAAGCCACGGTGCGACAAGATTGTTGATAACTTCTCAAACCAAGCCTTAGAGCTTGCTTCAAGCCATACAAAGCTTTATTGAGCTTGCATACGAATTTTATGTATACATATGTTTGTAGGTGCACAAATTGACAAGTAATAATAGTGGTCAAAAGATTAATATTGTCCTATAGAAATTAAAAGTAATTAAAGTAATTAATTATAATGAATATTAAAACTTAATTTTATCTAAACAATCGATTTCGAATGATATTAGACAATTGAAAGAGAATAGAAAGAACGAGAATAACAAATTGAAGTTGACAATAAATAGATAAAAGCAATTGTAAATAATTTCAATTTCATCCTAAATTAGCTGTGATTTTAATAAGGTTTAGTTATTAGTACTTTTACATGTTTATTTATTTTTTTAGAATTATTCAAATTTAAGATGTTAGATTATAAATTTATAATCAAATATAAATTAGGGTAAATACCATTTTGGACCCTCTGTTTTGCAAAAGTTACCAATTGGACCCTGTGTTTTGTTAAATGACAAAATGGACCCTGTATTTTCTAAAATAGTACAAATAGGACCCTGAATTGATTTTTTTGTCAAAATAAAGTTTAATTATAAACCGATCTAAAAGTGCTATGACAAAACTGTTTACATTTTTTGTATCTATTCGTATTAAGCATTGTCTTCAAGTTGGTTGTATTAAAAAAAAAGTTGTCAAAAATTAAGTTCAGGGTCCTATTTTTACTATTTTAGAAAATACAGGGTTCATTTTGTCATTTAACAAAACACAGGGTCCAATCTGTAACTTTTGCAAAACACAGGGTCTAAAATGGTATTTACCCTATAAATTAAGATAGTAATAAAATAAATTCTAACATAGTAAACCTCCTATCATATGGATTTGAGGCTCAATCAGCATCACAAAATACTTGTAGAGAGAAATCTGGAGTTATTTAGAGCATGTTTGGTATTATTTTCTGTTTTTTGTTTTTAAAAAATTATTTTTAGAAATGAGAACAAAAAATAGTTTTTGAAGTTTTTAAAATACAAGTCACGTTTGGTTAGTGATTTTTAAAAACAATATTGACCAAAAGTGAATTGATTTTTAAAACAGAAAATAACATTTTGTTGTTTTCAAAATTCTTGTTTTTTGTAACTTTATTTTCTAAAAACTGTTTTTAAAAAATAAGACCAAACAAGCCAAATTGTTTTCTGTTTTTAAAAATAAAAAACAGTTTTTTTAATTATAATGTCAAACATGCACTTAATTAGAAATCTTAACTCTTAATTTATTCAAATTCTTAATATTAATGTAATAAACGTGGGACTAAACTAATGGAAAAATGTAATTGAAAGGCTAATAATATTAAATAACAAAAATAAACTTCCTTCCTAAATTCAACGGCGGTGGAGGTGTTAAATCCCTGAGAATGTGGTTGAGGTTTTATGACATAATTTGCTTATTATTATTATTAAGTACGAAATCAATGTTGGATCAATCCGAGGAATGAACAAGAATTCAGGGTAATCTTCACACTCTCCCCCTTTTCCACCGCAGTCCACTCCACACCACTTCTCCCTCCTAACTCCTACCAAATCATCTTCTCAAACCTTCCTCAAGGTTGCTCTTTTCTCAAACACCTTACGCTTGTGAACATTTTATTGATTTATAGTTATGGGGGGACAAATTATGGCTTCAGGGAATGGCCTTACTTGCTTCCACCAATTATATACTCCACTTAGTTGTATGCGTGGTTTCCAGCATTTTCACCATTCTTTACATCCTCATTCAGCTCTGAATTTTAGCCAAAAGTATCCCCCTTGTGAGGTTTACATGGTTTCTATGTGGGTACCCAAGTCCAAGATTCCTAGGACAAGTTTCATAACCGGGTGCATAAGGGTGAATAATTCACTTCTTGTTCGGAATAGAGTTTCTACTATTGAGAGTGAAGAAGAGGACAGTGATGAATTGAACCCAAGTGAGAAATTGGGATTTGAAGTTGAACAGAAATTACCTCCTTGGGGAAAGTTAGGGACTTTCAAAGATTTAGATTCAGAACCTGGTGATTTAAAGGAGCCCAGGTCAGTTTCTGAAGGAAAGGTTATGTTGAATGTAAAAAGAGTTCATTTTTTGGAGGAAACTGATGAAGAAACTTTGTCAAAGCGAATTTTGGTGCTTAGTAGGACCAACAAGATCAGAAGTGCATTGGAATTGCTCAGGTCCATGGAATTATCGAGCCTGTGTCCGAACTTACATGCCTGCAATTCAGTTTTATCTTGTCTCTTGAGGAATGGGTTACTAGATGATGGCCTTAGAGTGTTTGAGTTCATGAAGACAAAGAATATGACCACAGGACATACTTATAGCTTGATACTAAAAGCTGTTGCTGGTGCTAGAGGATCTGATGCTGCCCTTCAAATGTTTAGTGAAATAGAAGGAGATTGCCAAGCTATGAATAGTTTTGATACAATTGTTTACAATACAATGATATCAGTTTGTGGTAGAGTGAACAACTGGTTTGAAACACTGAGATTATGGAGAAGTATGAAAGAAAATCATCATAGTGAAACAAGGGTAACTTACAGTCTCTTAGTTACCATTTTTGTTCGATGTAATCAGAATGAACTAGCCTTTGATGCTTACTGTGAGATGCTTCAAAGAAAATTTGAACCAGGTAGTGACACAATGCAAGCTATAATTGGTGCTTGTGCAAAAGAAGGAAAATGGGATTTTGCATTGAATGTTTTCCAAAACATGTTGAAGAGAAATGTCAAGCCAAATCCCATTTCATGCAATGCACTCATTAATTCACTTGGGAAAGCTGGGGAGGTCAAACTAGCATTTGGGGTGTATGATATTATGAAATCTTTAGGCCATTCACCGGATGCATATACATGGAATGCATTACTTAGTGCACTCTACAGGGTGAATCGACATGATGATGCTCTTCAGCTCTTCGAGAACATCAAGCAAGAGAAAGATTCTCAGTTGAATTCGCATTTGTATGATGTGGCTTTGATGTCTTGCTCGAAGCTTGGTTTATGGGAGAGAGCTTTGCAGCTTTTGTGGCAAATGGAAACTAATGGAGTCTCAGTTTCAACTGCATCATATAATCTTGTTATTAGTGCTTGTGAGACAGCAAGGAAGGCTGATATTGCAGTGCAAGTGTACGATCACATGGTTCACCAGAAGTGCATCCCAGACACATTAACTCAACTTTCCATAGTTAGAGTTTGCATTTGGGGTTCTCTCTGGGATGAGGTAGAGGATATCCTGAAAGTAAGTATAAAAGAGTTTTTGTTGTCTATTTGTTTTGCAGTTTTCCAATCAAATTTAAGCCTATCGTTTTGCTTAGTTAAATTGTAACCAGATTTCAGACATAAGCTACTAAGCATAAATCAACCTGTTGAGCTTGAGCATGATTTAGACTCTCAATGACTCAAAATGTTGACCCCTTTCAAATATTTTCTTGTCTTTGCAGCAGGCTGCACCAAACGCATCCCTCTACAATGCAGCCATTCAAGGAATGTGTTTAAGAGGCGAGATCAATTTAGCGAAAAAGCTTTATGCAAATATGCGCAGCTGCAACCTTCAACCAGATGGGAAAACAAGGAATTTGATGCTTCAAAATTTGAGGAAAAAAAGCTCAGTTAGATACAAATCTAGACGAGCTTTTCCTCACCGAAAGAAGGCGAAATTTTCTTTGATGTCATTGTGAGTGTAACCAAACATCACAAAGCAGAGAAAGCAAATTAATGGAGTCTCAGTTTCAACTGCATCATATAATCTCGTCGTTGGGATTTGAATCGAGTACGCATATAATTAAAGATAATTTGATCATATTGATAAAATTATATTTATCAAATTTGAGTTTTGGTTACTTAATATATATACAAATACAGGGTACACATTACTGACAACAATGTTACCAAATTTGTATTTTGATAAAACATAGGTACCTAATGATGAGTACACACACTAGTTTTAATCTATATGTGTATATTTTGAATATTAGTTTTAATGATAGTTCTATTAAATAATAATGTGCTTAACTCTCACACCCCTTCTCTGGCGTCATGTATTTTCTTATGTGCTCATTTGGATTGTTCTTTTTATTAGGTTGATTATCCCTTGGTAACTCTTCTTCTCTGTCTTGGTGATATACCCTTATGGATTTCCATTTCAGGTGCTAAGTTGTATGACATGATGTGGTTTAATCATACAGGACAAGACCCACCGCTTTATGGCATTGGACTGTCTTCATCGAGTTTTGAGGTTTTACCTGAGTGTCCATGCCACAAATCAGGCTTCGAATCGTATATGGGACCACTTAGACAGTGTAACTCCCAAACTATTGACTGTTCTGCGAAAAGGAATGCTTACCCAGGATGTCCAACATGATAAACTTGTGGAGTTCTGTGTGACCATAGCAGAATACAATCTTGATTATGCCATCAATCATATGATTTTAGAACCGCTTAAGCAAGATAGTCTTAGTGAAGCAAAGGTTATTGGTCTTCGTGCTTTGCTTGCAATTGTCATGTCACCATGAAGCCAATATATTGGCTTGGAAATATTTAAAGGCATTAACATATTCTGTCATTAATTCTAGTTGCTTGTCATTTATTGTTTTGTTGTCTTCGTCTTATCTCTATTGTTTAAGCAGGTCACGATATTGGTCACTATATTCCAAAGGTGAAGGCCGCCATTGAGTCAATTTCGCGGTCTTGCCATAAATCCTATAGTCAGGCACTTCTAACTTCTTCAAAGACTGCTATAGGTAATTTCTCTGCTAATGTAGGGCAAGTATAGAAATTTTAAGGAAAGTTTAGTTTTACAATTTAGATATTAATATTTATTGCATGATTTAACCTATGTAGATGCTGTCCAGCAAACTGGCTGCTATTGGTTCACCATTATTCTTTACGACCATTAAGAATGGATGTCCTTTTAAGCTTATCGCTGCAAAGTTTAGTTGTTGTATACTTCAATCAGTTGACATTAATTTTGAATCTAAAATAAAATAGCAATACTTCTGCTTTGTTTTGTTCTTCCACCAACCCACTTTTTGTTTTCTCAGTAATTGCTTTCTTATTTTCTAATGGGAGGCTTGGGTTGTTGAAAACTTGTAGAATAATGACACACATACATCATGAAGCTGTTAATTTATTTTTATTTGTTTTGCCTTTTAAGCTGCTGTGAGAAGGCATACTGAGATAGGCTAAAATCAATTATATGCTTTTTAGATTTGTTAATTTATTTATTTGTTTTGACTCTTACTGTGAGAAGGCATACTGAGCTAGACTAAGATCAATTATATGCTTTTCCAGATGCTGTTACAAAAATATAATCTCATCTCTTCCAGTCTGCGCTAAAGTGCATATCATATCTTATTGAAGAGGTTGGCCGAAGTGATAAAATTGCAGAAATAATTCCTCAACATGGCATAAGTATCGATCCCATTGTTCGTGAGGAAGCAGTGCAAGTACTTACCTGGATTTTAAGATATCTTCCTCACCGTCGATTTGCAGAGAGGGATGGCGAACTTTATTCTGCGGCTACCTGATGAGTTCCCTCATCTAATTCAAATGTCACTTGGGCGGTTGTTGGAACTAATGCGTTTTTGGAGAGCCCGTGTAATTGATGATATGTTAGACTATGACACTCAAAATGCAAAGTGCGTGGGACAGGTTAACAAGGGATTCAAAAGATCTTCTTTCCATCGATCGGGGGAACCTATTGAATTTCGTGCATCTGAGATAGATGCTGTTGGTCCCATCTTCCTTGGTTCTGTGGAAAGTCAAATTAGAGATTCGGCATTGGAATTTGGAACTACTACGATGTGTTCGTGCTTTAAGGAATGATGTGCGTGAACTTTCATCTCGTGGGCTGGCAGACTATACTTTAAAATATGGAGCCAGACCAATCTTTATAAAATATGTCCTTGAGGAGCATGGGGTAGGGACATTGTTCATCTTTACATGTTCTTTCAAGCAAAAACTTTGTATTGATTTGTAAATGAAACCAACATTTTGTCCTTGTAGTTTTTCTGGTTAAATGTAAACTTGAATCTCTGATTTACAGGATGACATTGTTCAGAGCTGTTATTGGGATTCTGGGTGTCCATTTGATTTAAGATGAGGATCTGATGCAATCCCTCCTGATGCGACATTTCAGTCTATAATATTTGAGAGCCCTGCTAAGAATAGGTGGGTTCGTTGTCTTTGTGAGCTTGTCAAATATGCTGCAGAGCTTTGCCCAAGTTCTGTTCAGGAGGCAAAGTAAGTATATATTTATAAAGTTTGCACACAAGCTTGGCTTGTTATCTTTGCTCTTCATATCTGGGGATGCTGAAAAACAGTGGCTTTCTGTCAGAGATTTTTTTAGCTTGCCATAGCTTCCTTATTCCTAACAATTGAAACTTCTGGGATGATTAGTATAAAACTGCACTAAAAGTGCAGAGCATGGTTATTATAAAGGTGTTTGGTTTCATCCTAGGCATGTTTAGTCCAATGCTGAGCGTTTTGTTGAAAAAACAAAATTAAAAGCGTTTGGGACAGCTGTAACACCTGCACCCCTCGGATCAAATGAATCTTGAATACCCGCCCGAGAAGTGGCTCTGCAGAACATTCGTCTTACCCTCCGGCGTGTGCTTGATACCTGTGCTTTAGGGAGAAGAAGGGAATACCCAAGGCTGGTACCTTTTGTTACTAATATTGGTCACCCATAAAACCTGCATTGCCAACTTCTAATGATTTATGTTGGTGGATCAAATATAACCCAGTTTTGGCAAATGTGTGTTCTTGGGGTAAAACCAGGTTGAATTTGTATATCTTGTATCTCTTATTTTCATTAGACTTTTGTAATCTATGAGCTTCTATTAACTATGAAATTCCTTGCCATTTGTTGTTCATTAATCAATATGTGTGGGTGTGGTATTCAAAAATATAAAACATCCCACATTATTAAATATCCTGAAACGTCTTTTTGAACTTCAATTAAGGATAGAAGATCTGACCAAAAAAATGGATAAAATAGAAGCAAATTTTGCCAGATGTACAAAAGGGTAACTAGAAAAAGAAAAAATGTGACAAATCTAAGATTACATATTACATATTTGTATTTCACCTTATATGAAATTGTTCACGCAATAAAATCCATTGTATTTCGAGTACAGTGCAATCATAATTTAAAAACATTGAAAAATGGTAAGACAAATTTGCACTGCATTGTGCACACACCTTTTCTTACACTTCTGCCACAAAAATAACACCTTTTTACATTGTACAACATAGTATAGTCTATCTTTATTTCGACTCATTCAACCTTCTTAGAAAACTTCAATTTTCTAGTCCAACTCAACTTGATTTAGACAACAAATGTCTTCATTGAAAGCTCCACAACATTTCCCCGCAGGTTTCATTTGAGAGGGAGTGAGACTAGCAATCAATCACTATCGAGGTGAACTTCTTTTGAACAAGGAATAGGCATCACTGTAAATGGCCATCAGGTTCGAGAACACCGCAAGGACAATCATAAATACAGACAACGCCTTGTCCTTCTTAGTTGCTATGTTGTAACGATCCCTGAATCGCCAAAGAATAACAGAAGTTACAAGAGAGAAGAGCCTTAAAAACGTTCACTTTCACGAGAAATAAGCACCTAGCGATCGTCAGTTGGTTATGATAGGAGGGTGTTTTTTATTTTAACACATTCACAGTCACAGGCATAAGGGGATTCTCTTCTAGATTCTGTTCCCTAAATCATCGACAATAAGGAGGAGCTGGACATTAAGTAGAATACTAACCTGAGAGTAACAGCAGCTGGAAAGATGAATCCAAGGCAGACAGCAGCAGTTGCTCCACTGAATTGGAAAGCATCCCAGATGCTAGGTATAAAGTTTGCAGCCATGAAAATAAGAGCAATGAGCACAGTAGTGACCAGTGTGAATCTCTTGTTATCCTGCACCAAAGGCCTTGATGAGGGGAAAAGGAGGCCATCCAAGTTGAGCCGCAGTGGGTAAAAGACAATTGGAAATACAAGCATTAGATGGGCAGCGTAGCTAACACGAACAGCATCATTAAGAATGGAACCGTATGGCATGCCAAGACTGGTGTCGAAGTTGGCAAGCACATCATCAAGAGTGTCATCACCAAATAGAAGGAAGCCAAAAACACTCGTCATCACATACACAGTGGTGCACAAACCAAGTGCAGATCGAACAACTGGTTGCATCTGTCTAGAATCTTCAAGTTCATTGTCTATGCTGTGAACTGGAAATGAGATTCAAAGGAAAATTAGTTTTACATTGCTTCTCACATTGGTTAAAAACTTCCAACTGGCGACCACATGCTAATATCAAACATTAGCTTCACGCTGGTTTGATATGATGGATCCAGCTGCATGAATGGCTAATGCACGATCAAGTTTGGCTGAAACTTCTCTAGAAAGGCCATAATGATCCTATTATTCTTATTTGGGGTGAAAGGGT
Source organism: Cannabis sativa (assembly GCF_029168945.1). Lineage (NCBI taxonomy): Eukaryota > Viridiplantae > Streptophyta > Magnoliopsida > Rosales > Cannabaceae > Cannabis > Cannabis sativa. Next base: position 43,749,282 of record NC_083608.1, on the reverse strand, counting down.
TGTCTCCAAAGGATCTTTAAGCTTTTCAAGGATAATGATTGTAACTCAAACTAGGAAGTATACAGTTTATTTATTTTATATTCCTCAACCTAAAAAATATACAGGGACAGATTGCAAACTATAAGCAAAATGTAAAAGAGTTCATACCATTGTAATGGCATATATATGCAACCACCAGAACAGGGACAGCTGTGAATAGCTTGAAAACTGATGTCAAATCAGTGACATCAGGCAGCATTCGAGGCATTTTAACTCCTCCGGTAGCCAACTTAAAAATTGAAATTCCAATAGTAATAACAAGAAATGCAACTGCAAGTCCAACTGATAATGCAGATGTGAAACTCAAAGAATCTGCAACCATAAAAAAGAAACAATATATTTATTCTGAGAAACCAGCAACTCTATGAACGTGGGACATCAAAGACAAGTAAATAATCTGATCAAAAGGTTCTTCCCGGTCAAGAATTAAGACTAACCGATTCGCTTAAAGGATGCCAACGGAGAAAATATAGCAAGCGTTGTGACAAGTAGAACAAAAAATCGCCCATTCCACCAGTGTACTCCAAACCAGCTTTCGAGGACACCAGGGTGGTGAACACCACTTGAAGTAGTTCCAGAAAGTACATCACCTTCAGATAAACAATCCAACATGGTTAGACTACTTTGAGGATTCCATTCACAATAATCTTCCTTAATATAATATGTGAACAACAAAAGAGTAGCAGATAGATAATAAAATACCAAACAATCTTTCTTACCCATAATAATCATGTACACAGTAAGCATGCCAACGTTGTTTATTATAACACATACTTGCACCAACACCTTTCCGTATTTTCCAAAGGCATCTTTCATAAGACCTCCATAAGATACTGACTTCCCAGCTTTGCTGAATCGAAGCATCATTTCAATTGAAGCCTCAGTCAAAAATGCCATAAATATGATGAGAGAAACCCCAAGAATAAGACCCAATACTTTCATGGTAGCAGGCAAAGCCATGATTCCTGCACCAATAATTGTGGTGGATAAATTGAAAACGGCTCCAGAGAATGAAGCCCCATTGAACTCATCAAATCCACCTTCTCCCTCATGTCTTTTGGGTAACAAAGGGGCCTTTTCATCAATCACTGGCTTACTCTTTCGTGACCTCTTTTCCCTCTTTGGTTCAATATTGCCAATCGTCATCTTTTACACCTATAAGAATTCCCCCCCAAAAAAAAACTTTTGAACATCAGAATGAAAATTCGCTTAAACTGTTTGCACAAAACATAAATTAGATCTCTAAAAAACAAATGGCTATTTCAAATTAAAGTTAAATTTTGATGAATTCTAAAGCTTTCATCCCCCGACCATTGAAAAAATATAAGACATGAAATAAAATTGTAAGCTTTACAATAATCAAGCCAAGAAGAATTTAATCCACAAACCATCAACAACGAAATCTAAACAAACCCAATTCTTAATAACAATCAAAGAGGGTTAATTTTCCAAAAGAAAAAAAGTAGCAAATTACCTGATAACTGAACCAGAAAAAAGAAACCCAATTATAATAATCCAATCCAAACGAATTGGAACACGACCCAGGAGAAAGAACAACCTTTAATACCGAGATAGAATAAGGTAAGAGAAATGAAGCTTGATTTTGAGGATAAAAGCGTGACCCAGTTCTTGAACAGCAGAAAAATTACTTGTGTTGAGGTCAAGCTTTGATTTTTATAGACTAATCATCAAAGAGAAGTTGATACACGCATTAAAGGTGGGGCTTTTTTCTTTTTCTTTAATAAAATGATTTTTTTTTTGGTTACTCAATTATTTATGGGATTGTAGACAAGAAAACCAGAGGAGCAAATTTCAATAAAATATTAGTAATTAATTAATTAATTTAAATAGAATCAATATTCAATACCACGGACGTTGTCAATTGTCTTATTAGTGTTTTATTTATAATATTTTAACTAAAATCGATGTGAATAAAATAAACTATCATTTACCATTTTCACCCAATAGAAAGTAACTGTAATTTACTGCGCTATGGTCAAAATTTGAGAAAATATAGGAAAATCATTTGCTGAAATAAATAAATAACAATTTAAAAATTGAAAATATAAATTAAAGACAGCTGTGGTGTGGGTAGCAAAATGTGAGACCTACCTTACCTATTTATATATATATATATATATATTTATATATATATTTGTTTATATATGGACACGTTATTCATGAATATTGTCCAAGGTTTTATTTCAATCAAATAAAAAGCAGGCAAGTTTGGCCATAATAGCTGATCAGAGCTTTCCAAATATAATAGCAGTAAGGCTAGTTTAATGGTGAGATTGGGATTGGAAAAGAGATAAGTTATAGGTTCCAATTCGAGACCTTTAAATTATAAATTATTAATTAATTGTAAAATATCATTATACTACACTCAGAAAAAAATTATAATACATAATATAAATACTTCATTTACATTTAATCAATTTCCCCATTCACAAATCACCAATAAAAAAAATCTTATGATATTATATTAAATTTTAATAAATTTATCTTAAAATATTATATATTTATATGAATTTTTGTAAAAATATTTATTTTGTTTGTTATCTTTGTTGTTATACTTTCTTTATTAATTAATTAATTATTTCTAGATATATATTTATTAAAGGGAAATTTGGATTATTATTAAAATACCCAATTTATTAAATTAATTAATTATGTTCATAAAATATCCAATTCAATTAAATTTGTACGATCCAATCCAATCCGTAAAGTGCATATATCCGTACTTGTGTGGATTGAATTGAATTGAGAAATCTAAAATTCCCACTTATGCAGATCAAATATTGATTTAGTACTCAATCAAATTCGCACATATTTATATACATTTATAAAGATAAATGCATAATTTATATTTTAAAGTTAAAAAAATAGAGTGCCCGTGTAGGGTATGTGGCCGTTTTTTTTTTTTTTTCATTTTAACTATTTTTTCGTTTTAACTTCTTTTTCCAGCAATCTTCATTTTCTCTTTCGCCTCTATTCTTCAATTTTTCAAATTTTTTCCTTTAATAACTGTTCCCGCCCATATGTTCCTCAAGCCTTCTTGCCCTGTTTTTTCTCCACCACAACCCAGCGTTTGTTTTCTCTTCTATCCCTCTTGCTTTTTCTTTGCCAAGTTTGTAATATAACCACTCATGAATACTTTGAATTCTACCCTTTCCCTCATTGACGAGGAGAGTACAATAATCGCACTTCCTAATTTCCCTAATCCTTCGCCATTTCCACAATCTGCCCATGTTATGTTGGCCTGTCCTTTCCGAAAGACTAGTTTACAAGCCTATTTTTTATGAACAAATGTCGGGTCATTGGAAGGGGCACTTTTTCCCGTTACAATCACTAATTATAAGGTTAATTTGTTCTACATTGTTTTTGGTTGTGAGGGTGATAAACGTCGAGTTCTTACCAAAGAACCATGACACTTTCAAAATCATCTTATCATTTTTTACGCGCTAGATGTTTTGCAAATCGTCACAAAGAAGCATATGATCTACACCCCATTTTGGGTCTAAATTTACCGCTTGCCTTTCTTAAGCAAGTCCGCCTTGGTCGAGGCCCTTGGTAACACAATTGGCAAATTCATAGAAGTCTTTGAAGATTCTACTAATGAAGGTTGGAGTCCTTTTTTGCGTGTCTGAGTCAAACTCTCTGCTCTTAAACCACTTCCCCAAGGACAAATGATTCACTTACCAAAAACTAGAGATGAATTAAGGGTTGAATACCGATATGAAAGACTCCCCGAGTTTTACTCAGTAAATTATAAAACTATTTGTTGGGAGTTTGATTATATGGGCCCATGATCCCCACACTGCTTGAGATAATATTATCTTGTAAACACATTTAATTGTTTATTTAATCAGCTAGGATTCTAAATAATGACTATGTCTTATTTATAAGTTTTACTAAGGAAGGGCAATTTTAAGAAGAAAAATAGGTTTTATGGCTTGTTTATTAATTAAGAGACTATGAAAAATCTACGTAATAAATAAGTTAAATGAAAATTTTATTTGATAATTAATTATAATTATTAAATAGATAAAATTGACATTTATAAAGTTATATTTTTTAAAAAGAAAGATAAGTTTAATTAAAATGGTAAAATTGAAATTTATGGGTCACATAAGTATTTCAGCCACAAGAGTTTAAATAAGAGGAAATTACACTTAGTATGGGATTTTAAAAGTTCTTATGATAAATATGACACATTTAAGTTTGGCCAATTTATATGGTATTTTTTTTATTTTTAGGTTTTCTTATGGTATTTGATATGCCATATATATGTAATTAGGTTTCTAAATCCCATATTTAATGTTTTTATTTGTTTAGGAAGTTTTATTTGTCATTGATGCCGGAAAAATCACCGGAGTTTGCTGCTGGTGCCGGAAAATTCGTCGGAGTAGCGCCCGGCGCCGGAAAAGTCGTCGGAGTTGCTGCCGGCGCCGAAAAATTCGTTGGAATTGGCATTGTCGCCGGAAAAATTACTGAAAAACCACCAAGAAACCGGTTTCTTGAAGTCTAAGAAACCGGTTTCTTGGTGATTTTTCCGTTGACAATGCCAATTCTGACGACTTTTCTGACGCTAGCAGCTACTCCGACGACTTTTCAGGCACCGACAGTAAACTTCAGAAAAGTCATCAGAATTGGCATAGTCGCCGGAAAAATTACCAAGAAACTGGTTTCTGGTTTCTTGATGAAGAAACCAGTTTTTTAGTAATTTTTCGGTAATTTTTCTGACAACAATGACAATTCTGACGAATTTTCTAGCGTTGGTAGCAACTCTGACGACTAATACACCGGCAGCTACTCCGGTGACTTTTTCAGTACCGACAATAAACTCTGGGAAATTCGTCAGAATTGGCATTCTCACCGGAAAAATTATCGGAAAAATCACCAAGAAACTGGTTTTTTTTTTCGGTTTCTTGGTAATTTTTTTTGTATTTTTTTCTCTATTTGGTTGATTGATGAAACTGGTTTCAATTATTTTTAGTGTATATCATTTTTGTTTTGTTTTCATAATCTTTATTATTGTTGTGTAACAAAATTAGTTCCTTGATGAAGAAACCACTTTCTTGGTGAAGAAACCAGTTTCTTGATGAAAAAACCACTTTATTGGTGATTTTTCTCATGATTTTGCTGGCGACAATGCCAATTTTGATGATTTTTTTATGTCGGCAATAACTCAAGCGATTCTTCCAACACCAGGAACTACTCCGGCAATTTTTTCGGCACCGATATCAAACTCCAGAAGAGTCGTTGGACTTGGCATTGTCATCGGTAAAATTACCGGAAAAATCACCAAGAAACCGGTTTCTGGATGGTTTCTTCATCAAGAAACCAGTTTCTTGGTGATTTTTTCAGCGACAATGCTAATTCTGACGACTTTTTCGGCGCCTGCAGCAACTCCGGTGACTTTTCCAGCACCAGTGGCTACTCCGACGACTTCCGGTGTTGACAGTAAACTCCGGTGACTTTTCCAGCATGAGTGACAACTTCGGCAAACACTATAGTTTTATTTATTTTATTTTTCTTAAAAAAATAAATATGAAGGGAATTTTAATATTTTTTATTGTAATTTAATTAAGTTTTTATTTTTTATGAATTTTAAATTCAAATTTCTTTTTAATGTTTTATATGGTTTTTTTTCTAAAAAAAACCATTTCTAGTTTGATTGGTTAAATAATGTCATATTGAGTGGCATTTACTTTTTATATCATATTTATCATTATTTTAATAATTTTTCCCATATTTTTAAAAATAACCTTTTAAATAAAGTCATTTTTATCTATTTTTTTTATTATTTCATTTTAAATTCTAAACCATACCCTAAAGTTATAATACCAACATAATTATTATTTAAAATATATACATATATATTTTTTCTTCTAATTGTATGGTGTACGGAAGTACCTTATCTACCCAGAAGAGAAATTTCAAATAAATTGGCTGTGACATCCTAAATCCAAAAATAAATAAATAAACAAAAGATCAATACAAGTTGAAAGCTTCAACAGCAGATAATAACAAGATGACAGCCATTGTTGATGTGTACACAAATTAGCAGCCCCTACTACTACTACTACTACTACTACTACTATACTACATATCATCATAATATCAATAAATTATATAAATATATACACTGACCAGACCAGCCAAAATATTTATAAAGAGCTAATACATATAAAAAAAATAAAAATTTATTTATTTTATTTTTAATTATTTTTCTTGCATATAATTTTGAAATATTTAATAAAAAAATATGGGAAGGGGTGGCCACCACCGGCGCCTTAGCTAATATTATATGATGTAATTGAATTGCACCCTATTACAAATTATGTTTCTTATTTTAAAAATAAAAATCCTACATTTTCAAGTTCTTGGGGTTTAAGGTGGGACCAAAAACAAAAACTAGATAATAATATTGAGGAAAGTGTTAATTAATACAATATAATTCGGGTTAGGAACTAATCTTCATAATATAATTAAATAATTTATTTATTTTGTGTGTTTATTTGAATGATATTGTCTGCTCATATCTAAAAGCAACAATTTGTGATTAGTTGGACATATAAATTAGCAAGTGTTTTGGTCAATTTTATAACACATGATTATATATAAACCCAAACGGAAATAACCTTTTGTAAATAAATAAAAGGGAATATACTCATTTAGTATCTTGTGTTTTTATGAAAAATATATTTAATACCTTATGTTTTCAATAATACTTAATTGGTACCTCATATTTCTAAATTGTACATATTTGGTACCTTTAAATAAAATTAATCAATACAGTTTTATCAATTTAACCAAACAATTCTTAATTATATGTAATCAAATAAATAAATTTGAATTTAGAATTCATAAAATTTTAGACTATTGATAGTATTGATTAAATTTTATCAAAAAAATTTGAATTTAAGGTACCAAATAAGTATGATTTTAAAATAGAGGGTACCAAATAAGCATTATTAAAAATAGATGGTACTAAACTTGTATTTAGATAAAACACAGGATACCAAATGTGTAGACACCCTAAATAAAAAAGAAAAAAAAAACTTACCAATATCAATGCTTTGTAAATATAATAATCTAGGGTAAGTTTATAGTTAATTGACGTTTATTTAATTTGATATTTTAGGAAAAAAATTTAGTTCATTTTTTTATAATCGTATACCTTTTAGTTATTTAAAGTTATTAATAAATTTTTAAAATTTTGAATAGCGTTGAAAATAATATTCAAATATTTTAATGCACGAGTAATTTTTTTTATACATGTAAAAAATAACTATTTGAATCTTATTTTTGATGCGGTAGATTATTCATAATTTTTAGAAAATTTGTAAGTACTTATAAATAATTATAATTTACACATCATGAAAAAAAAAATAATTAAATTAAAAAGTTATTGTAAATACATATAAAGTGTACCAAAACATTTATTTAGAGGGTGTACTAGTGATTGTTCAATATTATGTAACATTTTGGTTTGAGGCCAAACCTTCTATTTGATGAAAAGGTCAAAATAGTGGTCATTATTTGAATTGAAGCATTGAATAATTTTTATTTTTTTTCCTACAAGAAAAGAAGCAAAGATTGCTCTCTAATTTTAGAACAAAAAATATATGACACATCTAAGAAAAAAAGACAAAAGTGGCTTTCCTTTTCAATGGCACGCAAGCTTGCTTATATAAATATTTATATAAATATATATTTATATATATATATATATTATTGGAGGTGATTAGGATTTAGGATGAAATTAAAGTATCTTATATTGTAATAGAAATGAATTGATTCCATCTAAGCATCTGCCGGGCAAGACTGAAATGATGATTAGAATCAAAGTAAGTAATAAAAACAAAGAATTTGATATGAAAATTATAAATATGAGGCTATGAATGCACCACGTGTTATGTAAAATTACCAATCAAGATTATTATAGAGTAATTTTTTGTTTTTATTTTTATGTTTTAGATTAGAATTATTAGAGCACAACTCAAGGGATCTACGCAAAGTAAGTTATTGGTTTAATGCTCTTAGCTAGTCAGCTTGTTTTGTTTGTTGAATATTTATATACAAATAATATTATTTTAATTAATAATTTATTCATACATAACATAAAGGCTAAGTGACAAATGAAATATATTGTAAACAATTAAGTGACATCATATATGAAGAATCTAAACCACATGTTATTTGTCCAATAAAAATGCATAATGTGAAAGGATGATGTGATTTGTGAAGTGATAATAGAGAGTTAGCAAAGGGTAATTTTGTCATAAATATTTTGAATGAAGGGCTAAATGGCAATGCAATCAAAATTCATGTCCCTATTTGTATCAATACATTAACTAGGATGCGGAGATTAGATGTTTTGTTTTGATTCGAGGATTGTTTCTCTTTTTTATTTCTTGAACAATTTTTTTTTTTTTTTGGAAAAATTAAAATGATAAAAAAGAGATAGCTTATTCAGGTTCTGTTTTGGGTATAAAGGGACAATGTTTGTGCTTAGAGTCTACATAGTTTAGGGATTTAAAAAAAATTGTTCATTTTTAAAATTACACATTTTTTTTATTAATTTTAAAAAATACCACATTTTTTTTTTTCAAATAAGAACTCAAAAATATTTTTTTTTCTATGACTCGCTAAATTTCAGGACCGGCCTGAGTTTATTAAAAAAATAGGAAACTTACAAAAATATTAGAATTTAGGTTAACTTTTACAAAAATACTGTCACACGGAAATGATTTTAAAAATACTGTGTTTTTTTATAAAACACTAGTAGAATACAAAACAGAACAACTCAAAACAACAGTAGAATAACTATAAAATACCAGTAGAACATTAGTGAAAACTTAACATAGTATACTGCAGTATGAAACTTATAAAAAAATACAGTATAAAATAAAAAATACCGCCTGGCAGTATTTTTGTAAAAAAATAGCAAAAATTAGTATACCATGTAAATTTCCCTATAAAAATTATAGACAACTAAAAGCTAAAATTGATACAACCCAACTTTTAGAAAAAGTGTGTTGATTAAAATACTTTATAATAAGTTTATTTAACTAAAAATATATTTACTTATTTATTTGGGGTTTTTTTATTTTTTATTTTTATTTTTACACTTCAAAACAATTTTTTTTTATATAATTTTACGAAATTCTACATAGAAACCACATAGCAACTAACAGAGCAACCTAAATCGCAACTAAAATCTACATAGCATCCCACATAGAAACAAACTTCCGGAGCAACCCAAACCGTAAATTTATAAAAATATAGAGAAGTTTTACAAAAAATAAAAAATATTTAAAGTAAATAGATCATAATAAAAATAATAAATATTTAAATCTTTACTTTTTTTATTTTGTTTTAAAAAGTATTTTATATTGGTTTATTATATATTTTATATTTTTATTTTTATATAAACAAACTGCATCTTTGTCCTAAAAACAAAAGGATAATATATTATAATAAATATATTAATTATTAAAAATAATTAATAAATATCAAAAAATTTCAAATTCATATGAATGTACCATCTTATAAGTAGGGATGCACACAGGGCGGGGAATTAGCGGGGAGTGCTCTCCCCGTCCCCATCCCCGTTAAGGATTTTAATCCCCATCCCCGCCCCATCCCCGCTTATTCCCCATCGGGGACGGGGCGGGGAATCCCCTATTGTAAAAATAAGTTTATTTTAAAAATTTAATTGTATAAAATTATTAAATTACATAAAAAATAAAATATTACATATTATTTACTATTCAAAATAGTAATTATTATACAAAAATATAACTTCAAAATTATAAAAATAATATTAATATACTAAAAAAAAAAAATACAAAAGGCATATATAAAATATAAAATATTAATAAAAAATAATTAATAAATTAAACGGGTCCCCGTCGGGGCGGGGAGTGTCATCCCCGTCCCCGCCCCGTTTAATATTCGGGGACAAAATTTAATCCCTGTCCCCGCCCCGTTCCCCATTTAGACGGGGAATCCCCACCCCATTAGGGGCGGGTCCCCGCGGGGCCCCATCCCCATGGGGAAATTGTGCATTCCTACTTATAAGACTACAAATTTGTAACTCCAATTATAATAGTCTGGAAAGTTTTACATATTTTGGCAGTCAACTAATTTCATCTCAACCAACAACATATGCGGAGGTGAGGTAAGTTGAAAAATACCACTTTTATTAAATAATTAATCAAATTTATGTTTAATTTTATATTTAATTGAAACATACCCTTTTTTATATGTATTATACCTAAAATACCCTGACATAAGAGAGTCACATGGAGAGTATCTAGAAGTGACAGTAGTAAAATTGGTACAATATTTAAAAAAATAGGTAAAAATGCTAAACTTTAAAAAAGAGGATAAAAATAAAAGAGAACATTATAAAAAAAGTATAGAGTATAATTTCCTTTTATATAAAAAAGTATGGAGTGTAATTTCTCAACATACACCAAGATAAAAGGCCAATACATTTGACACATCGGCCCAAAATAAAAGCCCAAATACATTATAACCCAAACCCAATACTCGATCCAACAGCCAACCAAGCGCCGTAGAGACAGGCCACCACGTATTATGCGCACCGCTGCTTACGTTAACTAAACACGCACTAATCTTAGATGAACAAATTCTCTTACATTAATTAATAATTACACCTTTATTTTTCGGAGGAATCTAACCTTAGTTTGTCCAAGTTTTTTATACACATTCCCTTTCGCCTGTAAACGATCATAGTTGTTTTCCATGGATTTTTCATCGTTTTGAAACTTACATTAAAACCCAAGAAGCTTCTCAGGACAAAACATAAACAGGTATAATCTTTCATTTTCTTTTTCCTCCATTACCCAATAAGATTTAGGCCTAAAACTACCGTGGTTTTTAGTCTGTTTTCCAATGTTTTGTTGGTTTGTTGTCGTATGTTGTAAAATGCTTAAATGGGTATTCAAGATTTTTAAATTGGTTTTATGGATATGTTTTCAACTGGGTGATCGATAAATTAGCCTTTTTATATTTGGATGAGACATAATACGGGCTAATGACTGTTTCTTGTATGTCTTTGTTCTCCAATGGTGTAATATAGGTTGATATACATACATCACTATTGGATCAGCATGGTGGGGGCCTGTGCTTGATCCCTTGTGAAGAAATAATGTTTTTATTTTTTATGTTATATGTTATATTGTTTTCTTTTATATATATGTTTATATGTATATTATGGGAGTGAAGTCTTAAACATGAAAATCAGAAATTCTATAGTTTTGCCATTTGTGTTTGCGGTTGTTATCTAAAATTGAATTGGATTGATTCTGTTTTGTTTTTGAATTCCAGGTTGGACAATAACTGAGCATTTGAGATGGATTCTAATGATGTTTATGTACCTAGTGTTTCTGCTGATCATGGCTATACTGTTGACCTAGAAGCAGAGATGGGTAAAGTTGACTTTGCTGATAGAATTTTAGTGAATGGGGAGTTAGGAAATGCTGGGGAGTTTCTAACACAGCTGGAACTTGATCTAGCATGCACTTGTGAGAAGATAGCCAACACAACTGTTCTTATGATGCATGTGTCAACTAGGGAAAATGACTTTGAAGCTTTGGCTTCGGAGAAAGATCATTTATCAGATGATTCTTTAGAGAAAGCTTTGGAATTTGATTTCTTATCTGGAGTTTTGGAATCAGAGGTGAGAGAATTGGATGGATTCATTGCTGTACTTCAATCGGGAGTTGTTAATGCTCGAGAGTTACTATCATCATGTTCGTATGTGGGAGAAGCTTCTAGAGGATTGGAAGAAAAATTACATGATTGTGAACAATCTTTTAAACAGTCATTAGACCAGTTTTCTGAACTTCAGACACACTCGAAGTACTTGCAGAGGGCTTTATCATGTTTCGATCGACAAGAGAATGGTGAGCAACTTATTACTTATCAAATAATTTGATTTTGTAGTTATTATGGTTGAAATATAATCGTCACTGTTACTTCCTTAATATGATGGTTGTGTAAGATCATTAGCTGAGCTAGTTGTGTTTGACCTAAGACAAAATTGTGGTAATTAAAACGAAGTTGATTTCTGTTTGGGCTATCTTGAAATTATCAAGTTCACAGCCACAGACCAGTCATAGATATCTTTTCCCCAGGATTTCAAGATGGGGACCTTCAGTTCCTATCTTAGCTCGGATATGTACCTTTTGGATGAGCCTTTGTTCAATTAGTTTGAGCTATTGTTTGATATACTGGTTTAGGTCCATACAATTTAATTCCTCAACAATTTGATAGAAGTATTGAAAAGCATCTGGCTCTATCCCATTCTCCTGTTTTTAATTTTCATTTAGAAATGAATTCTCTCTTTTGATGGAGACTTAATGTTGTGTGCTTATAAACAAGTAGAACTATTAATTATCCTAGGTTCTCACTGTCGAATGCACACGTTGACAGGGACTGGCCATAAAATGTTAGAGGAGGATCAGTTCTTAAATGCAAATGCAGAAATAAAAATGCAAACTGCTGAACAACAAAGACATATTTTGAGGATGCTGGAGAAATCTCTGGCAAGAGAAATGGATCTTGAAAAGAAAATGACAGAGTTAAGACAAGTTGAAGAAGAGCTAAATCAGAGACTGGTCTCCTCAGAACGAGAAGTATACTGCATGGGAGATGAAACAGAAGATGTTTGGGAAAGATTGTTTGAGGCAGATAACACGGCTGTGGTTTCAATGGGAATTTCGAAAGAGCTGTTGGGTCGATTGCAGATACTCCAGCTTAGTTTGAACAGTTCATCTCAACAAGAGACTCAGCTAAGATCAAAGCTTGAAGGTTCCAAGGAAGAGCTGAAGGCTAAAGAAAATTCTTTGAGCAAGCTAGAAAGCAGCAACGCAAAATTTAATGACTTGCTTGTTGCACAGACAAAAGAATTAAAAACCAACTTGCGAGTAGCTGAAGATAAGTTAATTCTTGCCAATTCAGAAGCCTTCACTTTGGGTGAAAAGGTCAGTTCGCTTGAAAACGAGCTGAAAGAATCTAAGTTTCTGCTGCTGAATGCAAAATCTTCTGCAGATGGTACTCAGGAAGAGCTCAATGCTCTATGTTCCAGAATCAATGAAATGGAAAATGTTGTTGCAGATTCTGAAGAGAGAATATCTAAAGCTGAAAGTCGGGCTGAAAATGCTGAAACCAAGTGTAAATTATTAACAGAGACCAATATGGAACTTAATGAAGAGCTGGGCCTTCTTAAGAGTGGTGCTGGCGCTTCTGACAGGGTTGATTCCCTTGAGAGGCAGTTAAGAGAGTCTGATATCCAGCTACAATGTGCAATCGCATCTGCCGAAGCCAGTCAAGAGAAGCAAAGCCTACTGTATTCTACAATATCTGATATGGAGAATTTGATTGAGGATCTTAAGCTGAAGGTTTTGAAATCTGAGAATCGGGCTGATAGTGCAGAGGATAAGTGCATCATATTATCTGAATCTCATGCAGAGCTAAATGAGGAATTGAACTTCTTAAGGGGACGATTGGAAAGCTTGGAAGCGGTTTTACAACAGACTGATGAAACAAAGATGACTGCTGCAGAGGGCATCAGTTTCCAGACCAAAGTCATTACAAATTTGGTGATGCAACTAGCTTTTGAACGAGAATGCCTTCATAAGCAGGTATTCACCGAACACATATCTGGTTTTATTAAAGTGCCTTTTTATTCTGATAGTCTTACTCCCACCCTGGCAAAAGTAAATTAAGAAAGTAGCAATAAATTATAGTTCAATAGGAGGAAGATATTCTAACCTATATGTGGTGTGAAGTTGGGGTTTGTAGAGTTGGATTTACTTTACATATTACCGTCCGAGCCAAAATAAGGCAAGTAAAAAACACATATGATGAATTTTCTTCACTTTTGGATAAAAGAAAATTTTCAATGTAGTACAACTGACCAAACACAAAATTTCATCTTTTAATTTAATTTGTTACATCCATATTTTTTTTATTGATGGTCTCATCATGAACTTTCTTTTCTTTATGACTCATTATACTTCTTAACATTTTAGATACTTTGTTGCATATTGCATTCTGTTCTCCAGTTTGAATTATTAACAGGAGTAGTCAATTTAATAAACTATGTATTACAGTTATCAATCATGGCTGTTTCCACAACTTAACATTTTCTTCCACAGTTGTGCTAGTTATTCTTTTTTTCTTTCTTTCTATATTCTTGAGATGGGAATGGATATACCTGGTTGTTGTACATCAATAGTCTGTACTTGGTCGTGTAAGCCTTGTTTGGATCATGGATTTTACCATGGAAAATTTTTGTGAGAAAAAAAGAGTAAGGAAAAATAATGATGAATATATTTTTCTTTATTTTGTGACCTTTGTTAATATATTTATTTATAATTGCTCTAAATTTTGTAAATTATAACATATTTATGATTTATTATTGATCTCAATCTTTTCTTTGAATCCAAACAAGAGCAATTAAATTCTTAAAAAAATCCAAGATCTAAACTAAACAGAGGGGCGATGTGAAATTTCCTTCATGGCACTAAAAGTTTCATGGTGGGTTGTTTATTGTGTTACATGCAGATTTCTTCATTGGCAACTGAAAATAAGATTTTGGGGATGAAGTTACAAGAAAGCAACAAGCACGCAGTTATGAGGCACGATAAAGAATTTATGCAGCCAAAGGATAATTTGAGTACTGCTACTTGCTCAGAAGTTAAGAAAGAAGATACTGTGGTGTCTACTATCAGTTCTAAGGTAGGTGATTCATGCTTCATTGTTTTGTTTGATAAAAGTCTGATGGTGGTTGGACATAATAATCTATTCTCAGTGTTTAATTTTCACAGGAATATTTCATTTGTGAAATTTAAGTTTCTTTTAGTGGATCATATTTATTTGCATAGTTGTAGGCAGGCTTGTGGATGTTTAAGTCTTATTTTTTAGGATGGACAATCTTTTGCATGCTGACTTCAGTACTTTTTCACAGTTTTTTCCCAAAGAAAACCTCTATTGGTAGTACAAGAAATTCATTGTTGTGTTGTGTAAATTTTTTTCAATGCATTCTTGTTGTATAATTTATGCTAAATATTAGTTTTTTGTTACCTAATTTGGATTTAAGCAAGTACTTTTTGAAAAAAATATGCTAGGTTGTTGTTATTGAGAAAGGCTTTTCAGTCACTGAAAACTTGTTTTGACATTTGCTTCTTTATATTCATTTTATCAGATGGAGAAAACTCCCGAAGGTGTCTCTTCCGGTAAGATATTAGTCGGAAGTGTGCCGGGACCAGAGACGGTGAGGAGAATAGATGCAGGAATATTAAACTATAAGCAAGTTTTCTTGGCAGTGCTTGTTCTGCTGATATCGGCGGCTGTTTTTTATAGTTTCCAACTACAAAATTGCCCGTTCTGATGGCGCTGCCAAAGTTTTGAAGTTAGCTAGTTATTGTGTGGTAGTTAGGTATGATTCATGATAAGGAACAGTTAACTGAGCTAATAGTGCTAATCCTGAAGGTAGGCAGGTCTTTTTGCTTTAGTAAAGAAGATTGTTTTAGCCAATAATTTGTTGTGGAATTGCTCACTTTTAACTAAGTGGTACATTTTACAGCAAAAAGAAAAAGAAAAAAAAAACTAAGCGGTACATTTTATGTTCATGATTTGTTGTGAAATTATTCTTTTACTTTTTCACAAGTTATTTTTTGATATCAAACTATATAAATATGATGCATGTAAACAAAAATTATTTTTATTTACGTCTGAAATAATGAGCTATGCTTATTTCTAATTTGATACTAATTTCGCATCTGGACATAAAATACCACAATATTTATACTTAAAATATATCTATTATTATATTAATATATTTTGGTGAGAAGTTAGGATTAATATGTTTTGAGGCATATTTTAAGGATGATTTTAAAAATAATTATAGTAAATAAAATATGTGGGACTTCGGAAGTGATAGAACAGTAAAATAAAAAAAAGAACTCTAACTAAATTGTTGTACGGTATAATTAAGTTTTGAATAATCGAGCATACAAGCTCACCAGATTTCTGATTTAAAAAAAAAAACAAAAAAACAAAAAAAACATCATATGTTCAAAATCACAAAAAATATTCTGATACTAAATTTGGATCATTTAGTATATTTTCTCTAGTTATAAGATGATGTATCTTTTCATTGTGAGTAGAAAATAGATATAATTTAAATCCTTCTGTGATTAGTTGGACAAAAGGTTCAATTTTGTTTACTCAAAAATCTCAATGTTTCAGAGAAACTTAACATATCTTTAAAAATAGTTGCAAAACTAAGCATTGTACATGAAATTTCCAAGCTCATCTTGTTCATGTATTTCTTCTTCAGCTACCTCCTCATCGAAATGAATAAATGGCATATAACCAGCCACCTTCATTTCACTAACTAGCAAATGAAGCTTCTCATAGATCTCATTGCATCTTGGATGAGCCATGTCCCCAACAAAAAAGGCATTTACCTCATCTTTGACCTCAATCCAGCTACAACCAGGCTCCTTCTTCACTCTGTGAGACCTCATAGCTCTCCTCATCTTTGACATCTCATCCCACATCCCAGAATCAGCATAAATATTTGATAACAAAACATAAGCAGCAGAGTCTTGAGAATCCAATTGTAATAAAGAGGTAGCTGCCTTTTCAGCTACTTCTATGTCTCCATGAAGCTTACAAATACTAAGCAAAGTTCTCCATATAATAGCATCAGCTTCGAAAGGCATCTCCTCAATAAGCCTCAACGCTTCTCTAAGTTGACCTGATCTGCCTATTATGTCCACCATGCACGAGTAATGCTCCAACTGAGGAGCCAAGTTATAGTCGGTTTGCATTGAATGGAAATAATGTAGCCCTTTTTCGACGTTTCCAATATGTGCACAAGCGCGAAGAACAGAGACAAAAGTTGAACGGTTTGGCTTCACATTCTCAAGTTGCATATCCTCAAAAACTTTAAGGGCTTCTTCTCCTAGACCATGGTGGGCGTAGCCACATATCATGGCATTCCATGTCACAGGATCTCGCTTTCGTGCTTTCTCAAACATCAGCCGAGAATCTTGCATGTTTCCACATTTTGAGTACATATCAACAAGTGTGCTGGAAATATATGAATCTGAGTGCAATTCTTGCTTGATAATTTGAGCATGTAATTGCATCCCTAGTCCAACAGTAGCCAAATTAGCACAAGCATCTAGAATCGTTGCAAATGTGAAATTATCAGGCTTGATGCCTGTCTCCAGCATCAGAACAAAAAATCTTTGAGCATCTTCATTTTGATTTTGCTGAGAGAATCCGGAAAGAATTGCGTTCCACGAAACCATAGTTTGTTCATCAGTTCTATGATGTAGCTTTTCTGCTTCTTCTATTGTTCCACACTTACAGTACATATCAACAAGGGCACCTCCTACAAATGAGTCCCATCCCAATCCAGATTTGATAATTCTTCCATGGATCTCTGTCCCATGATTTAAAACTTGTTGAGCTGCACAAGCTTTGAGAACACTACCATATGTAAACTGATCAGGTTCCATTCTCGAACGGAGCATGCAAACAAAAATTTGAAGGGTTTCATCTCTGTTATCATTCTGTTCATGAGCCGAAATTATTGCATTCCAAGAGACAGCATCTCTTATAACCATCTCAGAAAACATGCAAGAAGCATCAATCAGATATCCACATTTTCCATACATGTCTAAAATGGCATTTGAAACACATATATTGGACCTTAAACGACTCTTAACTGCCAACCCATGTAGTTGAAGTCCTTCTACATGCCCTTTCATCACCGCACAAGCACCAAGTGCACCGGATAAAGATATTTCATCATATCCAAGACCAGACTTCAACAACAGCAAGAATAAGTACAAAGCCTCATTGCCTTGCCCACTTCGAGCATATCCTATAATAATGGCATTATAAGATTGCAAATTATGGTTCGGCATTGAGTTAAACAGTTTCCTAGCATCAGACATACTGCCACATTTTGCATACATGTCCAAAGTGGCAGTTCCTACTATCACATCAGAACTAAAACGTGCCTTTATTACATGTCCATGCAACTGACTCCCAAAACCGTAGGCAGACAATCCAGCACAGGACCTGAAAACACTAGCATAGGTAGATTGGCTAACTCCAATTCCAGCAATCTGCATCTTCTTGAACATTTCTAAGGCCTTGAGTAAATGATTATTTTGAACACAACCGGCAATAACAGCACTCCACGAAACCCAGTTTTTTTCAGGTAATTCATGAAAAACCTGAAGAGAAAACTTTAGTTTGTTACACTTAGCATACATATCTAACAAAGAGCTTCCTGTCACAACATCAACATCAAAACCCATCTTCACTGCAACACAATGAATCTGAATTCCCAAATCATAATCTTCTATTGCAGAGCAAGCTTTTGAAAAGACAGCTAATGAAGTAGGGTCAAAAGCCATGCCGGAACTCCTCATTTGCACGCAAACACCAATAGACTTCATATAGTTGCCATTCTGCAAGTACCCTGAAACCAAAGAATTCCAAGAGACCACATCCCTTGTCGGCATAACATCAAAAAATTTCTGCGCAAACTCCATCTTGCCACACCAAGCATACGCAAAAATCATGGTGTTCCAAGACACTGTGTCTTTGTCAGTTAGTCCATCAAACACCTTGGTAGCATAATCCAAATTGCAACACTTGACATACATCTGAATCAAACAGTTCACTACAAAGACCGTGGGCTTGAACCCAGATACGATCATCTGAGAGTGGGCTTGTTTGCCCTGATTCAAGGCTCTTCCAATGGAGCATTGTTGGTAAATGCGGGAAAAGGTTTTGAAAGTCTTGGCAGGTATAGGCTGGTCTGGTGTCAAAGTTGAGAAAAGTTTGGATGAGAAAGACAACAGTAATGGTTTTGCTAAATGGTGAGGAGTTAAGTGAAGATGACCCATCAACTTTCATAGTTATTGGTTGGCGGGCTTTTTGACCGTTGCAACAGAATTTCAAATAAATGGAAAGAATTCTCTGAGCTTCTCCTCTGTCGTATATGCAAACTCTCTTTTCCGGTATTGATTTAGTTCTTCCTAGGTCGTTTCACCTTAATAACATGTCGTTTTCAATCTTCAGTGATGGAGTAATAATAAAATTGAACGACAAAAAACTGGCATAATATAACATGTAGTTGTTTAGGTACAAGTGTTTTGTATTGTTACAATTTAATAATTTATGCGTTTTAATTAGGATTCATTTATTTATTTATTTTCGTTTTTGTTATAGTTTACTTCTTGTAGGTTTTTGAGAGATTTTAATGTTTCCTGTGTAAAAGAACAAAATTCAAACAAGTTGTTGCAAAATTGAGTTTTTTTTCTTTTAATTGAAATGGGGTTTTTGTTATTTTTATCTAAAAAATAAATATAAAAAAACTTAATTTTTCATTTATTATATTTGATTTTTTTTTAAATCTATTATTTAGATTTTCAATTTATGAAAAAGTGGGAAAGTATTTTTCACTAAATTTAAAATTAAATTCCAAATGAAGTGATAAATTTACTTAAATATACTTTAAATTGATTAATAATAATTTTATTTTACATTATATTAATATACTTTATATTTAACCATATATCACACATTTTTCATTTAAAATAAAATAAAAGAAAAAATATTTTTAATAGTTTTTTTTGGGTAAATTTCATTAAATAAAATTATTTTTTATGAAAAGAATTTGACTAAGCTAATCAAACTCACTCAAGCAATTATCAACAAAATCACTTTTAGTTGACACACATAATATTTTACACATTGATCATTATGATGAGCTAGCTTCAACTTCACTCAGGAAATTTATCAAACACAATGAAGGCATTAAAAAACAAGTACATTTGACTCAAAAACAGGGGACCAAACAAGAGACCCCAAGACATGAAAAATAGAGTACCACCTATTCCCTACACCAATTATATACAATACACTCACATACATTCATATTTACACACATCTTTTTATGTATACAATATGAATATGATCACTTTTCTTTTCCACATTATAGAGAGGGCGTATGTATTTTTCCATATATATATATATATTTATGTTAGAATAAATTGATAGAGGAATAAAAATCCATGACCAACCTGATTTCTTTCAGGGATGAGCTTCGACAAGGGCGAAAAATCAAGGGCATAAGACAAGCAAGAGATGAAATTTGCTTCTCTCCAAGTACAAGAGTGGAAAAAGTACACAAATAAAAGGCAGAGAGAATCGGAGGAGAAGGAGCTCAGAGATGAGAGAACTGGGAGGGAAGTTTATTTTAACACAGTTTTTTAAAACTTGTTTAATTCCTAAAATCAATTTTCTAAATGAGAGAATTTTCGCCTCTCGAATTTTGACATGTTTTAAATTATGCCTCTTAAATTTTGAACATCGTAATTTTTTTTCATAAACTATTAAAATTGTTGGATTTAAAGATTTTTATATAATTTTAGTAAGAAAAATCTAATATGGATGAAAATTCACGGACATGATTTATCACATGTCAAAGTTGGAGAGACATGATTTGATAGATATTAAAATCCGAAAAAGTACACATACAATCAGTGGCAGACCCAAAATTTAATTGGAGAGTGGGCGTAAATTTTTTTCATACATAAAAATATTCCAAAAAAAATAAATAAATATAAAGAAAAACACAATTAAATATTTCAATTCTCAACTAAAAAGATATTAAATATCAAGTACTAAAAAAAACAATCTAATGTTCAAAATATATAACATACTCAATATTATTAGAGTTGTCATCGACGAGTTTTCATGTTTTGAAACGATGAATGATAAGTTCGTTGTCAATAGCATTGAATACATCCTTTTTGAGATATACTGTCAAACTATCATTCAACTATTGGTCTCCCATTTTGTTGCGTATTTATTGTGGGCAATTAAAATAATAAATTTTTTTTTAGTTAAGAAGTAAATGAAATATTTCTTTTTCAGCATGGGCTTAAACCCACACTGGTCCTTAATTAGGTTTGCCAGTGCCTATAATCATTAGTAAAATTGAAAAAAAGTCCTTAAATACAACAATTTCAATAATTCATAGAGAATTTTTAACGAGTAAAAAAGTTTAGGAACATGATTTATTACATGTTTAAGTTGAAGAGACAAAAATCCTAATTAACTTTTCTAAATTAGGTCCAATCCTTTTTTTATTTTTCAAGGAGCAGCAAACCGAATAAACGACGTGTCGTATTTACGGAAAACGACAAATAAAGTAAATCGTCGTTTGTTTGCAACGACATGAACTTTCGTAAGCTAAAGCAACATGTCGTTTTCGTAACTTTTTTGTTCAGATTCAAGGAAACTTACACAAAACAAAACATAACCTGACTGAGCAGAATCCAAGAATTTCAGTTCATTCATAGAACCACCATAGATCTCCAATCCATGTAAATCCAAATCTTCAGATTCTGTATTTTACATTCGCCACAGCCATGGCTCAAGGTGATATTCCCGATGTCAAGTTTCCGCTTGAAGAACCATACTCTCAAGACCTAGATTCCATCTCTCAATGGTGCGCCTCCATCACCGACGCTTCCGAAAACCACAATTGCAACCCCTTTGCCTCAACCTCATTCCCTTGTTCTCAGGTGGCCCTAGTTGATGCCTTCAATCCCGTAAGCTGTGACTCCGATTGGTTCTCCCGTTCCGGCTCTGCATCAGACTCCGACCGCGACATCAGCTGTTTTGTCACCGATCTCTTCGAGCGTGGCAGCTCAGAGCAACGTGATGGTTATAGCGATCGAAATTCAGGTTTGTCTTTGAACGAGTTTGAAATTGGGGGTTGTTCTGTAGGGGTTGACTTTGAATTAGGTGAACGTTCAAGTCCACGAAGGGTCGAATCGCTCGTGGAAGGACTTAGAGTTGTTCGATTCGATTCTGAGTCGGATTCTGAAGATGGTAATTTTGGGGTTTTGGGTTTCAATTCGTTGGACGATAATGAAGGCAGGAATAATGGAGTCAACGATTGGGATATTCGAAGTCCTTTAAATGGCCCTTGTCAGGAGGATCAAAGGTCTCTCTATGAAGAGTTTGATTGGGAAGAAGTGGAGGAAAGAGTCAATGAGAGAGAAAATCTAAGCATTGTGATTGATGACGAATTTGAAGAAGAGGTACAAACAATGGAGGAATACGAGCCTGCAGAACAGGCAGCAAGAAACATTGAGTGGGAAATTCTGTTGGCGATCAATAATCTAGCTATGAATTCGAGTTTGGAACGCAATGTAGATTCTGGTACCGAATCCTATTTCTCTGTTCAGGATGATTACATTTATGCTGTTGGTGGTGAGTACGAAACCCTTTTCGAGCAATTCATTGAAAGTGAGACTGCTTTGAAAGGTAGTCCTCCAGCTGCAAAAAGCGTTGTGGAGAATCTTCCTTCTGTCGAGTTAACAATGGAGGAGTTGCAGAAAAATGATGTGGTTTGTGCTGTTTGCAAAGATAAGATTTTAGTGGAGGAGAAGGTGAAGAGGCTACCATGTTGCCACTACTACCATGGGGATTGCATTGTGCCCTGGTTGGGCATTCGTAATACATGCCCTGTTTGTAGGTACGAGTTGCCAACAGACGATGCAGATTATGAGCTGAGGAAGAGCCAAAGGGCTCGCCGTGTCTCGCCAACAGATTCCCAGGTCACATTCAATTTCGAGTTATTTGCTTAAATGTTTTCCATGTGTATATACTCACTCCTTGTATATAGCTCCCGTAGGTGAAAATTGTGTATGAACCATGTCAAAGAGTTTTATGGATTGTTGTAATAGTGTATAGTTTTTAATATTGGCTGCTACGTGCAATCCATGCAATGTCATTTGAATAATTTGCTTTTGATATCAAATTGAGTTCTTGCTGATACCAGTGATCCTTTGTTTGAATGAAGAGCAATAGTTTGTCATTCACTTATTCTGAAGTAAATTTTCTTTTAGTACTTATTATACTAGTCTTAGGATAAGTAATTCAAGGATTTACTAGAAGTTATTGAATTAATTTTAACGCTGTTATGGAGTTGTATTGCTGATAAGTCGTTAAGCTGCATTGTTTGTAACTGTCTATGATGACCCAATCATTTGCTCTCCCTGACTAATTGGACTTTTAGGTGGCATTTGGTTGGAGGTAATGAAATGGAATGGAAACAATTTTCATTTCATTCCTTGCATTTTAAAGTATTAGAATGCCATTCTAATGGAATGCTCTTTCCACTATTTTGGTGGAATGACTATTCTATTTTAAAAAAAAGAAAGAAAGACCATTCCAATGTAACAAAAGAAAAAATTTAATGATTTTTTTATCAATTGTTTTTATGCATTTTAAATTTTATTCCATTCCTATTCTCATTCCCATATTTTTATTCCTCTCAACCAAACGCCACCTTATTCTCTTGAGAAAAGTTTAAATTACGACTCCTTAAAGATAGTAAAAATTAGAGGTTAGTTGTGCTTTGTTTTCTGGGTGAATGCTAAATTAAGGTGAGAGGTTAGATATTGGGCCGATTAAAGACCATTCAAGTATATGCTTGGCTTTGGTGCCTGTAAAACTAAATGAGTACTGCAAGAGGTAAAGGACTTGTATAAATTTTTTAACTCATTTGCACATTTAGGAAAAAAAAACTCATTTGCACGATATAAGTTAGCGTTTGGTTGGAGGTAATGAAATTTTTGTTTGCTTGCATTTTAAAGTATTGGAATGTTATTCCAATAGAATGATTTTACATGATTTTGGTAGAATGATTATTCTATTTTAAAATTAAAAGAAAGACTATTCCAATACAAAATGAAAAAAAAATTAATAATTTTTTTATGCGTTATAAATTTGATTCTATTCCTATTCCTATTCCCATTTTCATATCTCATTTCTATGTTTTCATTCCTTCTAACCAAAACGCTATCTAAGTATCATTGAAAAATAATCTTTATATAACTGTGAGTTATTCCTTAGCTTGTGCTGATAAAACTTGCTATTGTCAAAATTAGTTTTTTTGGTTAATGAATAATGTGGTGCTCTCAAGAAGAAACCAATATTGAGCTAACAACTGCATAATGCATATTAGTTCTTTTTTTTTTTGCTGAATAACTGCATATTAGCTTTTGGGTTGTGTTTGATAACAAAAGTGAGGAATGAGAGTTGTTTGTTAAAAGTATGAGAGAATCCATTTAATTATGGAAGATTATAACTCTCTCCTGAGACTGAGGATTAAAAATGTGAAATTAAAGTTTCCATCCCCAAGTTAGGGAAATATTCTGTGTTTTGGTTGGTTTTGGAGTCGTGAATTTGGGATATATATATTTTATGATTTGGTTGGTTTGGCTGGATAGAATCATAGAAGATAGTATAGTACCAATGTCTGTGGCTACTATATACTATTGGCTATATACAAAATCAATCACTCTAGCAAAGATCGAAACTTTGCTATTTCAAAACTCAAAAACACAGAGCAAGTGGAAGCTGTAGGTGCCCCTCATTCAGTTTGTCTCCCCTCTCTTGGAGAGAGAAATTTTCCCTTTAATATAATTATTTTACTCCACTAGTTATAGATTTGTGATTTGTCATCTTCTCTTTTCGTTTTGCATTATAATTTAGTTGGCCATTTAGAAGTCGACAGAGGAAAGCTATATCCACATTGGTTTGGTTATTTTGGGGAAGCATATTTGGTTTGGTTAGTTTTGGGAGCAGCTTTTGATGTTTGAGACAGTGAGAGAGATTGACACTAGTCCACCCTCACCTCAGATGTTTCCAAGTATAGAACGTGTCACTAGGAACGTGTAACCTGTTATGTTTTAATTTTTATGGGTTTGTTTGGTACGCTGTATAAATGTCATATGTTTGGATAAAACAATTTATTGTATTAATTATTACGACCAAATTTTTTATACAATATAAGTTGTATTATTTAATACATAACAAATGGTCCATATTATAGTTTGTATTATGTAATATTTACAAAGAATTCAGGGTCAATTCCAATCTCCGATCCGGACTCGGGACATGGTCTTGAACATGGACCCGAACCCGAACTCGGAACCTGAACCTGGTCCTAAACCCAAACTCGGATCTAGGACCGGACCTGGACCCAAACCCGAGACCCAAACCCGGACCCGGAACTGGACCTAGACTCGGAATCGGACCTAGACTCGGGACCCAGATCTGGACCTGGACCCAGACTCGGATCCGAACCCAGACTCGGGACCTGAACCCAGACCCAAACCCAGGATACGGACTCGAACTTTGAACCAGACCCAAGACTCGGACCCGAACTCAAACCTCGGACCTCAAACTCTGGACTCGGACTTGTGTGCCGGACCCGGACCCGAGTGCCGGACCTGGACTCGGGTGTCGGACCTAGACCTTGACCCCAAACCCGGACTTGGACCATGGACCCCGAACCCGGGACTGGGACCCTAGGACTTGGGACTTGGACTGGGACCCTAGGACTTGGGACTCAGACCTGGACCCAAACCCGGGACCTGGACCCGAACCCGGACTCGAACCTAGACCTTCACCTTGAACCCAGACCCCGAACCCGATCCCGAACCAGGACCCGGACTTGGACACGGGACTTGGTCCCAAACCCAGACCCGGACTTAAATCTGGACCTGGACCCAGACCTGAACCCGAACCTGAGACCGGACCGAGACTCGGGACCCGAACCTAGACCTCGGACCCTGGACCTAGAACTTGACTCGGGACCCTAAGCAGGACTCGGACCCAGACCCAAATCCAGACTCAAACCCCAAACCCAAACCTGGACTCGAGACTTGGATTCGGACGCGGATTGGGACTTGGACTCGGACTCGACTCGTAATCGGTTTTGGGATCGAGTGTATTGAACATATATTATAATTTTACACAATCTATTAATACAAGTCAATGCCAAACATAGTATTGTATTAAATAATACTAATACAATACAATACAATCCAACACAATATAATACAATACGGCGTACCAAACGAGTCCTATATTTTTATTTTTCTCTATCTTTTTTTTGGACAATACCCCTTAATTTTATTTTTATTTGCAAATTGTCAATTGTGATTGCCACTGTTTATACTTGTATACAGGTGACACTAAAACTTCAAATTCAATAAAAACATACCACGTATACACATTTATACACGGTGACAATTTAATTGGGATTTAACGGTAAAATTTAACTAACACATCAAATTTATAAATAAAAATAAAATTAAAGAAATATTGCCAAAAAAAAAAAGAGAGAATCAAGTGTAGAAAATTTAAAATATAAAATAATTGATCGCTAGTTACTTAAACAATTAATATGTACATAAACGTGTCCATTCCATACTTATTGAAATAATAATAAATGATAATAATGGATGGAGAGCATGTGTATATAATAATTAAAATAAACTTTACATTAATGATTAATTAGATAATAATGTGGCTAATCATCAATCCTAATAGACTACATGTCAATGTTATTATCAAATTGTTCGGTACATTGTAGGCTGTTTAAATAAAGAAATGTTAAAAGCTACCAATTATGTCCAACATTACTTAAGGTGTTATTATTGTTCTTATAAAATAATATAATAATTTTTATAAAATATTGCTATCTATTTTTAAAGTAGTTGTGATGCTTAATAATAATACTCTTCAACTAATAATCTAATCATGTTATATTTTGAATTCAATTTAATTAGTTTGTAAATTAAACTATTTTTTGTTAATTTAAAATGTTTCTTATTTCTTAGACTACTACATAATATTTTTTATCTTTTCATTACAGCGACAAAAAGAAAAAAAAAATATACAATTTGAGATCGATAATTTTTGTTATTTTAGAATGTTACCACCCATATTTTTCCTTTTTTTCGAATGAAATACAATCCCTATTGATTCTTACACAATGGCATGAATTCCATTCTTGTTGAAAGAAAATTAAATACTGATAGAATTGTAAGCTTCTTTCTTTTCTTTTTTTTGTCTTAATAATTTTACTAGTATTTATGTTACTTTATTTTTTTTTTTTCATTTCCATTTAAAATTGAAACAAACACATTTCTTCTAATTAATACATATCTAGACATTTGTTCAATAAAAAATTGAAACATTCAACTTTCAAGCAAAAAAAAAAAAAAAACCAATTCACATTTCAATCACTAGCAAATATCTCAAGTATAATATGTGTATATATATATATATATACATATTTATGCATTTAATATAAGTGGGCTTTTATTAATATGACGGTACCAACAATATTCAACAAATATTATTAATAATGATCTATCTCACTTGCTCTCACAATTTTCTTTTAGATTTGGTGAAAGATTTAACAGATAAAGTGGGGCTTGGGTTGGGATCATAACATTATAATTGAGATCTTGAATATTATAATCTCTGTTGGACTATATACAACATTATTAAAAAAGTTATGAATATTTTATATATATAACACACGTATTTGTAGCAATAAAATAATATTGTGTTAAATAATAATAATAATGATACTAATAATAATAATTATAAATTTTTTACAGCTTTGTATTGTGCTCACATCATATTGTTTGATTCTTAGCACTAGTGAATTTACTCTATTGAGAAATTAATAAAAAAAGAAGTCCAATCTCCACTTTCTGATTTATTTTAACTATTGAATTTAAATGACCCTTTAAAAAAAAAAAAGAGAAGAGAACAAAAGAGAGAAGAAACAAATTTGTCAATTTCAGTAATGGGGTTGAAGCTATATAGCTCTATATGGCTGTTATGGTGTCCACAGAGGCAAATATTGAAGAAAAAGCACTTAATTCCTCTAGAAACTTTAATATTATTATGGTTGTTTGTGGCCCTTTGGAGTGGCCTTATTACTTCAGCAAATATATATATATATATATATATATATATATATATTTTCTCTTTTCTTTTCTTTCAAACACCCCTTTTGATCTTGGAGGATATTTTGTAAGGGGTGGGGACTTGTGAATAATTACACCAATGATTTTGGGTTTGAAAATGATGGTAATATTTTCTTTTTATTTTGGGTGATGATCATATAAATTGCAGTGCTAACTTTTTTTTTTTTTTTTAAAAAAAAATGGATAATGCTTTTCAAATAAATTGAAAAAGAAATTCCTCTCTTTCACTCTTTGACATTTGTTTTTGCTAATAATTAATAAACCTACCCACTATTAATATAGTTTGATCCAATCTTAATAAGCCATACATAATTAATTCCATGAGATGTTGTAGTGCTCAACTTTATGCTACTCTTCTCCAAACCTCCAGATATAGTCACAATACGATAACATGATACGAAATAAATAAATGAGTTTGGATAATATGTGTTTAATAATTATCGTATATGTAGTGTTTGAGTTTTTTTGGACATGTTTAATAATCATGTTGTATTTATATTTATTTAGTGTTATAATCATATTGACATGTTTAATAACTGTCTAATGATATGATCTTGTAATACAAATTAATTATCATAGGTTTCATAAGTGTTTGTGTTTGTATTGTACATTGTGAAATATTAATTGTGTCATGGCGTCGTATAGTATTTAATTAATAATTTTGAAACATTTAATAATCATATCGTGTTGATATTATCTTAATTGTATTATTACGAACATAATACAATAACACAAATTTTCTACCCAACCTTTAAGTTTTTTTTTTTCATGTTATGAAAAGGTCTCACTCCACTACAAAGGTAAATAAATATATGTATTAGATTCATGATGTATTTTACGGCCATGAATAGAAATTGTAAAAGAATACTCCCAACAAAACCATTTAAAGGTCTCCATATAATTAAAAGCTAAAGGTAAAAAGTTATAAAATATATATTGAAAAAAAGTAAATATAATATGTATTAGATTTCTGATGTCTTTTAGAGCCAAGAATAGAAATTGTAAAAGACTCCAAACAAAACCATTTAAAGGATTTCATAAATATATTGAAAATCTAAGGTAAAAGAAGAACAATATATCTTAATTTGTTTTTTTCTCTTAGATTCTTCCGACATTCTTTTGTAAGGTGTAAGATTATGTTTGTTGTCTGATGAGAAATATTGGTCAATCTCTATTCGATCATAAGCAACAACTTGGTAATTTGAATGAAAATTAATTAATAAAAAGCATAGAACCAAATACCAATACAATAAAAGAAAATAATTAAGACAATTTAAGCAAGAGTGTCTATGAAGTAGGGGTACATATCAAAACATATTACATCATAATAAAGGTCTCTTATTATTTTTCTTTTTTAACAATTTCTTCTTTTTCTTTTCCACATGATTATAGTATTTTAATGATGTGCCAAAATGAAAAATATTTAAATTATCATGGTCCTTTTGAAATAATTATCACTTGCACAGTAGATAATTAGTCTCATTATACAGATTAGATAGATTTGGACTTTTTATTTGTTTTGATCACTTGCACAGTAACCACTTTTTATTTGTTTGTTTAAATTTATAATGAAGAAAAAAAAATTAGTTTTGTTATGTTGTCTCATGTTAATTAATAGTATACTATAGTACCATAAAAAGTTGTTTTATTCAACCTAATTAACATAAGACTAAAAGTTAAAGAGTCTTTATTTATTATTATTATTTTTTTTTATTTTGATATTTACACAATATATTATTTTCTACAAACTATTTTATTTTACTGTGATATGAAACTTTTTTTATTTATATTGTTTTGAACATTTTTTTTATATGTCCTATTGTATGGTCGGTCCCTCTTATAAGCTAAGCATCATCAAGATCAAAGATAACTTGAGAATGTTCTCACAAGAATCAGTACGACTTACGACTCTGCAGCGTGACTTACGATTATGAAGGATAGATTGCTTAGTATCTTTATACTTGAGTGATACCTAACTCATAACAGTAATATCTATTAAGTATGACCCATAATGCACACTATCACTATCTCAGAAATCTCTTAAAGAAAATTTAAAAGAACATTTTGAGAGAAGAACACTAGAAATTTATTTAGTAGAAAGTTTTCTGATGTCCTTACAATGAAAAGGATGGCTCTATATATAGCCATTTACATGAAGTACAATACAAAATAGGAAACTTCCTAGAAATTTCCTACAAGCAAACAAACACACAAAAGGACACTCTGACAACAAAAGGACAAACCAACAAAATGACAAGCGGAGAAAAAGACAGTCTGACAACAAATGGACAAACTGACTAACTGACAAACATAGAAAATGCCAAACGATAAGAAAAATTCCTACAAACATCATGACTATAAGGAATTTTTTCACTTATTGCTATCTTACACAAATAGGAGATATGGAATTCTTTCGTTCTTCTTATTAGCGATCGATAATTGGCTCGTGATCAGCATTGTAGTCTGAGTCATAATTGGGGTCTTCTTGAAGTGGGTGCCAACCTGATGGTTCATCTTCTTCATCACTTCCAGCTGGTGGACATGCATCATAATCAGAATAGACGATCTCCCATTCCAATCCATTGTACTGAAAGAGATAGGGATCCTGGTTGATTTCTTGGTCCATGTATGGATCTTGTGAATCTTCAAAAATGCTTGTCTTACGGAGTAGGACCCCCACAGTGTCTGTTTCTTTGAATAGTGATGAGTTTGTCTTTTTTGCTTTAGGGGCTTGGACCTGATTGTGACTATTCTCGGAGATTTGGAACTTTTCTAGAGCCCTTGCTATGCGTCGTGAATAATCTGAGGGGAACTTTTCCCATGGGGCATCATCTTCTATTCTTGGCCAAATTTCTGGTGGAATAGTCTGATTTTTCTCAAAGATAATCTTTTGGAGATCTCTGTACTCTGCATCTTGCTCTCTGAAAGGTGCTTCCTGGGATCCGTATAGTTCAAAAGTGGGATTGCAAACTATTTTCTTGTTCTCGTCCAATTTTGCATTAAGACTGATAAAGAAGACCGTATAGGAATCCATCATGTTGGCTACATGTGGTCCTGATGGATAAACAAAGATGTGTCGATTGTTGCGAACCTTTTCCCATTCATCCCAGAGTATTTTTTGCCACTCCTCTAGAGGAGCGTACCAAGACAAAATGTCCATTTGGATTTCGTAGGCTGGTTTATTTTTTTCTTGTTCGAGGAACGACTGTATAGCAGTGTGAAGAGCCATAGTTTGGACTTCGATAGCCATTGTACAGAGGCATGTTAGGTACCAAAAAAAGATGGGCTATGGACTTTGGAGTGAAAAGTGCAGTCCGAAAGGGGACGAGATGGGCAAAAGGATACTTTGGGTGAATCAAAAAATCGTATTGAAAATAGGGTCCCAGTTTGGAGAGAATCTGTTCGTGAGTATAAATAGCCCTGTGAGAGGCTTTTTCCTTTGCTGACCTTTTGGATTTAGAAAGGATGAGCTTTGCATCTCGGGGAAATGAGCAATTCTTTTGCGATGATGATGATGATGCCATGATATATATGTATGGAATGGTATGGGACGAGTTGTGGCTGATTAAAGGGCTGGTTTTGAGTGGGTGTGAGGAGACCATATTTATAGACTTAGGTCTAGATAAGAGGTCGGCCAAGATATTTTCTTTTCCGGGAAGGTGTTTTATTTCAAAAGAGTAATGATCAAACCATGTTGCCAATCTCAAAAGTTGAGTATTGGTTGTCTTATTCTTTTTTAGGCCTATCATTCCCTTTGATGCAGCAAAATCGGTTTCCACTAAAAAATGATGGCCGATGAGGTGGAACTCAAATTTTGTTATTCCCATCTTGATTGCAATCAGTTCTTTGAGCGTTGAATGATAATGGAGTTGGGAATCTTTGAAGTGTCCACTCTTGTATCCACATATTCGTCTTTTTCCTTGTTCATCTTGCTCTAGAAGGACAGCACCCCAATGTCGGTCACTAGCGTCTGTTTGAAGAACACGTTTTCCGTCAGAAGGAATCTGTAGAGGTGGTAAATTTTGCATGATTTCTTTCAGTTTTTTGACTGCCACCGTTTGGTCATGTGACCATTCTGGACTATTCTTTTTGAGCATATTGCTGAGTGGCCTTGTCAGTACAGATAGTCGGGGAACAAAGTCTCGTAAGTAATTGATGATGCCCAAGAATTGTTGCACCTAAACTTTTGTGAGATTTTCATCTGGGAATTTGAGTAGTTCATGGGCTATATGTGGTTGGGCTTCATATTGTCCTTTGGATAATTTCATCCTAAGGAATTCTATTTGCGTCTGTCCAATAATCATTTTCTTTTCAGACAACATGATACCATGGGCTCTAGTGATAGAAGCAAACTGGGCCAATAACGCTTGATGGGCTTTTGCATCAGGAGAAAAGAGCAAACTATCGTCAATATAAATGAGAGCCTTTTCCAATATTGGGCCATATATTTTGGTCATAGCCTTTTGGAATAGGGAAGGGGCAGTTTTGAGCCCGAAGGGTAGGACGGTCCACTGGAAATGATTATTTGGAATGCAAAAGGCTGTTTTGGGTCGATCATCTGGTTTGATGCCTAATTGCCAAAATCCTGCTTTTAGGTCAAATTTTGAAAAAATATGGGCTTTGGATAAACTGGCAAACAATGAATTCTTATTTGGTATTGGGAATTTATCATCTGCTAAGAACTCATTCAGGGGCTTGTAATTTATGACCAACCTTTGCTTTCCTCGAGCTTGCTCTGATCGATTATTGACATAAAATGCATGACATGCCCATGGAGAGGAAGTTGACTCTATTAAACCCTGCTGCTCTAGCTCTTTGCACTCATTGGACGCCATATGTTGGTGTTCTGGATTCATGCCTGGGTGACTAGCCTTTGTAGGGTTGATATCTTCATTAAGCTTAAAAGGAAGGCTTATGAAGAACTGTTGATTTTTCCAAAGAGGATGGTCACATTTCTTCAGGAATTCTGCATGATTATTGGCACATGAGACTTCGATGAGATCTTTCCTTATCTGATGAAATGGGTCATGGGGTATTAAGAAATAGTTTGGTATTGTTTCCCATGGAGCAAAATGTCGTTTGTAACCAAGTCCACTAGGGAGAATACGCAAACCCTTCTTCTTTGTATAAAGATCGAATCCAACAATTAGGTCTTTTCCAGGCAATTTTGATCCAATGACTCTGTGAGTAACAGAACACCCTGGGAAGAACTGCAATCGAATCGGTTTGCTGATGAGTTCAGCAAAAGAGAACTTTAGTGGACTGGTTTTGGGATTGAGAGTCAAGCCATTCAACGAAGATGTAATAGCTTGGGTGATCTATATCCAATTACCACCAGTCTCTGCGATAGCTCTGATACCATGAAGGAAATTGTTACAGTGTGCTTTATTCATTTTCAATCAATATATATACAAAAGATACATGATATCTCTATGACATATACAACCCAATATTATGGCACTAATATAGCTAAAGAAAGGAAGTTAAAGAATTTTTTTTTTTTTTGAGAGATCAAACAGCCATTGACAAACGACATGAAAGCTCAAATTTAAACGCCAAAAGCTTTGGAGCAAGAAGAGAGAAAGTGTATGTTTTTTAACTGAGAGAGAGAGAAATAATCCAACTAAAAATAAAATTAAATATAACCACCTATAATTATACATTAACTTTTGAAAATTAATTAGTTTTAAAATAATAATTATAAAATAACTAATATTATATATATAATAAATATAATTATAAGCTTATAATAATTTTTGAAACAAAAAATAATCATTTAACTATATTTTAAAAATAAAATTAACTAACCACTTTTTTTTTTTAAAAAAAAAAAATTAAAAAATATTACTTTATAGAATATAATATATATATATAATACACTATATATTTTGAAAAATAAAATCTATATATTTATAATTTTAAAGATAATATATATAATATTATAAAATAATAGTCAATTTTTTTAAACATACATTATTTTAACTAATTTAAAATAAATTGTGCACTAGGGAAATATCAAAATATCTCAAAATTAATTTTTCACATAATGATAATTAATCTAATTAATTAAAAAATAAATTTTATTAAAATAGATTTTTCAATCAATATAGGGTCGGGTTAGTCGGCCACCACAATGGTGGTTGAAGGTGGTGGTGCTGTCAGTTTCAACATCGGCTATGGGTGGTCAAACCACACAGTCAGCGGCTTAAAAGCCACCGTAGCCGTGTGGTGATGTACGAGAGAAGGAGGACGATCATGACATGAAGTCTAATCGAAGTCGAGCTCCATTTGATTGAGCTCGTGGCATCCGGGTCATAGCAACCTGTCTATCCAGGCACATAGAAAAAATAAGGACTTGAGCTCCCATTCTATGCTTTCAAATGGAAGTGAGGACCACCCGTGGCCGGACTATAAAAGGACCATCAGGACGCAAGGCCTTGGTAGTTCTCTCAACATTAGTTTTTCACGAGACCATAGGGTCCAATTGACCATCCTGTTTTTGACGTTGTAGACGGTTCAACAGTCACGGGACCGAAGTCCCTTAGTGGCCGTCAAAATACTACAAGAAATGTCACTTTTGCCAGCACATTTTTGTGCTAAAAGTTTGGTATTGCGTTGGTAAAATAAAATTTACTTCTGATGTATTCAAAAGGTTTGGCAAATCAACGTTGGTATTAGAATTTTTGCCAGCATAGAATGAAAAGTTCTGGTGAAAATGACTTTTCCCAGCGCGTAAATGCGCTGGTTAAAGTTAGATTTTAGCCACTGTAAATATGCGTTGGTAAAACTTTGACCTTTTCACAGCGCAGTAGCGAACTGTGCTGGTAAAAGTGACATTTCTTGTAGTGAAACTCACAAACCCAAATGGCTCCTCTCCTTCCTTCACGTCGTCGTTCGTACAACTGCCCGTGCATGTGCCATGCATGCATGGCTTCATGCACACGTGAGCCTTTCTATTCCTTTGTTCCATCTGTTTTGAGATCGAGACTCACGGCTCGTAGCCGCAGCTAACTATTGAGTACAGTGGCTCTCATTTGAGGATTGATTTCATCATCTCGATGAGGTCGGGGTCTATTCCTTAAACCCGAGCTCACTCATCAATGAAGGTATTATAGAATTTACATTTTATATGACAAAAATTTACAAATAAATTTACATTACAATTAAAAATTCTTATACCATATTAAATAATGGTGTACATAATTTGTAACGCCCCGATATTTTGCCTTATTTTACAAAAATACTATTTTCATGCATAATTTGAAAAGATAAAAAAAATAATTTAAATACAACAGTGGATTTTAAAAAAAATCAAAATGCAACAGAGAAGGATCCTTCATTTGTAAAACAAGATACAGTAAGTAAATAATTTTAAATAATGCATTTCCACTGTGTTAGATTTATCAACTGCTTAAAATAAAACTAAGGCACCACCGGCGTTCTAGATCGTTTGTCCGCCCATAGCCGCTCACAGTATACGTACCAGAACTGACCCTGCTCACTATACATACTTCCCTGTCTAATACCTGTAGGGGGAAAGTAAGGGGGGTGAGCTAAAAGCTCAGTAAGGAAATGCTTATCAAACAATACCATATAATATCACACATACCATTAATGTATTTATTAAGTTTTAGCAATATCATACATGCTCTTTTATAACTATAACCAAATAACTGTACATATGGAAACCTTTATCATACAAGTCTATACTATTTGTTCACACCGTACACATATACAGAGATCATAACTCCAATATCATACTCATAACATAATCATATCAATACTATAGATAATAATAACATTATCACAACATTGGCATATCATAGCCATTACTTACATAACCCGGGCCTAGCCTGACCCTACAATATCCTGGGCCTAATCTGCCCATATAATAACATGGGCCTATGCAGCCCTACCATTGTTATAGGATAGGGTATCTCTATATTCAACAGTAACATCACTGTATCATACCCACCATAACAATCTCATACACGACTCAGTAAAATGTAGGGTAGGGTATCTCTACATTCAACGGCCTTATCCCGTATCATACCCCACTATGGTCCCCCACTTTACCTGAGACGTTAGCATATAACATACAACATACAACATGCAACATACAAATATATCATACAACATACAACCTGAAACATACAAATACAACATACAACATATACAAGTCATACAACCATAATCTATGTATCAATTCACAAACTCATATTGTGTCCATACCACACATTCTCAGTACCATATACATATTCATAAAAACAAATCATAAGTCATATTTCAATACATAAAGAATTTAAATTTATGTAGATAAACACATACAAAACTATCTAATTTCCTTACCTCAAATCCCGCTGCTTAAGAGTTGTTATCTCGTCACTACTACCTATAATAAGACATGGGTCAAGGCCCTAATATTAAAATTCGTACTCTTACAGTACAGCAGAAAGATTACTATTTTTGACCAACAACTACACTAATTCAGTAAAAGTTGTCTTCATAAAAATTAAAGGAAATTCTATTATCTTTCCAACGATATAAAGATCATTAAAAATGGATTAAAACTGAGAGAGTTATGATTGTTTTACTAAAACTATTTCTGAGAAGGAATATGGAGTAACGAATTATACGACTTAGCAAAAATACAAACTTTTAGTATTGAAAGGTTCAGAACTAGAAGATAACATCTTCATGAAAGTTTTAGGAAATTAAATTCCCTTTCCAATGATACTAAAATCTCTGAAATTGGAATTATATTCCAAGAGATATTACAATTTTACCAAAACAGTTTTGGAAGAACAAGATTCAAGAAACGAATTACATGATACAGAAGGAAACTAACTTTTCGACATAGTATAACTCCGAATTCACGAAATGTTTCTTCATGAAACTTATGGAAAATTGAATAAGCTTTGAAACCATATATAGATCATTAAAAATGGATAAGAATTGAGAGAGTTATGGTATTTTAAGTGAAAGTATTTTTTTCTGGGAATATGAAAAAAAACGATTTACAAGAATATCAGAAAGATGATAATTTTCAACATAGAATATCACCGAACTGGTGAATAGTTTCTTCATAAAAATTTTAGATCATCGAATAAGCTTTCTAACGATACAAAAATCGCTGGAAACGGATCAATATTGAGAGAGATATGACTATTTTACTAAGATAATAATTTTCAGAAAAAAATAAAAACGAGATTTCATAGTTTAACCTAAAAGTTCACAACAATAAGTGTAAGAACTCTCTTACCTCTTGATGACTCTTCTTAATCAGTGCTAGATCTTGAAATCTCAAATTATTAGAATGGTGATGATGATCTCAATGTTATGTTGATGAAAACCATGAGTGTTGTTTGGCGAAGAGAATGAAACAAGAAGGAAAATTATAAATCTTTGATAGGTAGCGAGATGGATAACTTGTAGGATATAAGATTTTATGAGTGTCTTCTCTAAGAATTGTGTTAATTTGAAAGAAAGAGATTGAGATTGAGTTTTATTTTTCTTAGGGTTAGAGACTCTGCATATTACGTATCAAGAATGTGATAGATTTAGGTTTTATAATCTAATTAAATCTATAAAAGAAAATAATAAAATAACCCCTATAATCAGATGCTAATTTAACTCTAAATAGAATAATTAAATAAAAATCTTATTTGTTAGATATAAGTTTTAAATTTAAATTTTAAAACTTAGGGTTTCTATACTAAACTTAACAGGTCGTCACTTTGTAACCTAATTTTGACCCCAATAAAGTTAAAATTACGATAAATCTATTTCTACATAATTGATAGATCTTTGAATTATCTTTCCAACGCCACTGAAATCACCTCAATCCGAGCTCTAGAACTCCAGATATGATCGTTTTAGTAAAACAGTTTTTAATCCTGCGAATTTATCCAAACCTACGAATTTTTTAACATTAATTAATTAAACCCACTAAATATATTATAAAACCCTAATGGACCTTCATATTGGGCTTTAATTAAACGATTACTTACTCTGTAAAAATACCATAATATTTTACTTTCGTAGTTAATACAACTTTAACTCTCTCTAGAAAATTGGTACAACTACTCTAAGCAATAATATCAACTCACTAACAACACAAAGAAACAAGATAATTATCCTCGCTCAATTAATATCCAAAAAAAAAATAAAAAATTAAATACTATTTTAATCTGGATATTACATTCTACCCTCCTTAAAAGAAATTTCGTCCTCGAAATTTAACTTACCAACACTCAGGGTGTTGAGTCGTCATGTCTTTCACCACTTACTGCATTACCTCATTATCTACCATATATATGGACCCAATAAACATGCATTTAACCTATGTCTTATCTGTCAATCCATAACACATAAAATATACACAACTTAATTAAGTATTATTATTTCTCTATACATTACTTAAATACCAAAATGTACTCCATCATAATAACTTACATATACATGCTTTAAATACTAAGTTTTGCAATCACATGCTCGTAATATATGAAAAGTTTTTCTTTCTCTTATGATCATCCTTACATGCCATTAAGAGTAAAACTATTTATTCTTCTATGAGCATCCTTACATGCCATTTAAAGTAACACTAATTATTCTCTAAATGAACATCCTTACATGTCACTTGAGAACACATTATACAATACAAAATAACAAACACAAAGAGTAGGGTAGAAGACCTTATGCAAACTTGTCTTTAATCATTCCCATTCTTTAGTTGAATGTTATTACCTATAAAAATCTTACTTCTCTACTTGATTTTCTACTATAAGGCTACAATGTCATTCTTTCAATTTCATAGGTGTTACCCACTCATCGATAGACACTTGTTCCATGACACTTGGAAATAAACATTTAAGCTCTTTAAAAGGTCTTCTATATATAAATATTTAATGATCCATTTCGACCACCTTTTTGTCTAATATTCACCTCTTGATATCCTTTATCCATGTATTCATTGCACTTGTCACGCCTTCCCATTTTCCTAGGTAACCACTGTCGGTTCCTTTTGTAGTCTCTTTCTTGTATCACTATATTGTATTTTCTTTGCTAATCTCTCCTATGGTGCTTGGTCCTCCATTACCCCCTTCAATCAAGTTGACTTGATTATGAGATTAGCTAGTTTTCTATACTAACTTTTATCTACTTTGGTATTATCTTGCTATAGTGGTGAACTTTGAATCTGTAATGCCGATAGATTCTGATAGTTATGTTCAATGATTGCTTCTTCTAATATACTAGCCATCTAAGGTATCACATAATTTCATACTTATCATAGCATTGATTATTCCAGCCATATTCATGCCCTGTATATTGTAGCCTTCTTTAATTCACCAATAAAAAATAAAAAATAAAATATCTCAACTTCTTAATTGTACCTCTAAATCTTCCAAATCTCTTAAACATACATTCCAATACTGATTATTTACTTAAGACTATAACATATATGTATTAAAACATAGAAAGCACACTAATAACCCCTTTAAAATAAGTTCAATCCTACCATAGCTTATAGTAGCCCAACTATTTATTATTTGTTGACTTTTAACAATAAGTCAACCATACCAATCTCATAATGTATTGATCATCCAAGTTATCAGGGTAAGGATACTATATATATAATTTGCAAACTATGCCGAACAGACCTTACTCTGTCCATCACTATTATACCTCCTATACCCCTACTTGTATTTGATTTATTACTGGAGACTCACTATTTATAATTCCTTAGTCAGGAATTTTTTTATTCTTACTTCCCATACTACCTTTAAGCACAAGTCAATAATTCGTTCAAGCGTCTCATTTTACATCCAAACGCCACCAAATTATCAATACCTATCTTGTTTTTTTTTTCTTCTTCTAACTTTTGCACTTTCAATTGGACAAGACTTAGTAGTGTGCAATAAGTTAGTTATTGTCAGCTTGAGAGAGTCCTTCCAAAGATCTCTATTACTGGCTTTTTAGATTGAGAAAAATATCTAATATTTTTCCTTGTTTTGTTTTTTTTTTTTTGCTCTTAACAATTTTAGCTTTTGACAAATCCATAGTCATTTTCTTCTCGGGCATTATAGGACCTAGAAACACCATCTCTTTTCAGCAGGGCTGGACTTTGTGAGTTTTCCTCTTAGTTTCTCATTAGATGACACTCCAACATACTTATACTATTGCCCATAATATAAGCCGTAATTGGATTGTAGTATCCTTTGCTTACGTTGTGCCTTGAATTCCTTTATGTTGCATGAGTGTATTTTCTAATCCCAACACTTATCAAAAACTTGTATGGTCCTTGACATGCCATGACATTCTTCAATATATGTTACTTTGGTCCTAATTGTGTCTCACTTTTCTCCTGTCTCTAAGTGAGGCTTTCCTAACATTTTCTCATTGAGCTATACTCCACACCATTGTTGTTGTATCAGTGAGTATTTGGAATCTAGGGATGTCACCCTTGAATGCTAATTCCTCATCTTTCTCAAGTTTTGAATTTGCGATCTACTCTCTATAGTTGTTTGTTGTACACCCGCCACAAAGCTGCATCCACAATCTCTTAGTTGTGTAGCTGTGATCAATTCCGAGTAGTCACCCTGTTAGTTGTCTCTCATTCATGTTGTACCCAAATTGTTAGCCGTGCCTGGACCTTTTTTTGTCTTTCTCCTTTGAAAATGTCTCTGTCGAAACCATACACATTTTTCTCTGTTATCTCCTCCACCAAGTAGATGACCTTGAGTTTAAAGTTTACAACTTTCCTTCGGTAATCTAATATTTGTTGATGCTCTGCTTATCTCTTAGTGTTTAAGATACCTTCATAAGTTATTACCTCTAGTAATTTTATCATGTCTCTTTCTAACTTCTCATTTTGGATTCTATTCAGCACACCGCACTCCTTTCTATATGATGGCATCGTCCTCTCCTGACTCATTTCTATAACATACTTATCTCCAATGTCTTTGCATACAGTACTCATACTTCTTACCATCTAACTTAAGAGTGTGTTACTTATAGAATATCCAACAAGATAGTACCTTCTCCTTAAAGATCTATTATTTCATCCTTCTTAATAAGTAGGTTTCGTAAATTATACTGTCCCAGTTTGGTATAGCGTCTACTATTCTAAGTCATCCCTACTTCCTATATGTTGGGCTTCCATTCTTGGCTAAGTGTAGAGACCGCTTCTTCAACCATTCATAGATAGGTGAAAATATATGCGTCGGTACTTAGTTGGCTATTGGTACATTTCATTATGTGCTTCAAGTTCCACTACTAGTGTTGGTGATATTTTGCTGAGCCTGTGAAAACTCTTCAACAAATTGTCTTAGTCATGCTCGTAGTCCTTCCAATACCTCTATTAGATCGTTAGCCTTAACTATTATTGGGTTCTCTGGAACATCAACCATCTGTGGGTCAGCGGAACACACATCCTTAGCCCCCACCTCTATTGGTCGTTCCTTTCACATTGATTCTAACTGATCTTCTAGTTTCATGTTTACAAGAAATGTTGATTTAAAAGAAACAAAAGAGTTCAATTATTGGAAGAGAAGATTCTATGTACATATCTAAACTTAATGTTGTCAAGCTTAACTAGTAATATTCTATTTATCAAATAAAGTCTTATGAACTCTTAATATAATTTATTCTAAATTTTCAAGAAAGGAACACGGTCCTTCCTAGTTCAATTCAAGACAATAAAGAAATATAAACTTATACATCTTCTTCCTAAAAAGTGTAATCAATCATAAGAGATAGAGGGTACTATTGATGTCTCTAAGCACCACCTAAGATGAGGCTCTAATTATATGTATCACATATAAGACTATTAATGGCAATACCAAGAAAATTAAAACTAACACTTACATAATAGTGAGAGGGATCTT
The DNA here is from genome assembly GCF_029168945.1 of Cannabis sativa. NCBI lineage: Eukaryota > Viridiplantae > Streptophyta > Magnoliopsida > Rosales > Cannabaceae > Cannabis > Cannabis sativa. The sequence goes on along the minus strand of NC_083608.1, from coordinate 43,707,404 downwards.
TTTCAGTCTTCTGTATGTATACCGTGAGTATCCTTCGGGCTAACGGACGATCGGCTCTGATACCAACTGTAACGTCCCCGCTTCAAGCCTCCATTGGGCCCTTACACCCACGGAATAATGGCTCTTATACACGAGTACGTCACTCTGGCTGCTTCATGGACTGATGACTGGCCCTACAGACCAACACGAGTGTTTCCAGCGTGCTTTGTCCTCACTCGCACGCTTCCTGGGAGAACTTCCCAGGAGGTCACCCATCCTGAAATTGCTCCCAAGTCAAGCTCGCTTAACTGTGGAGTTCTTTCGAGATGGGCTACCGAAAAACAAGATGCACCTTGTTGATATAGGTAGTACCAATCAATCCATTTAAGCTCTCTTTAACTGTGTAGTCCCATACTTACACAGTCTCAGATTCATCCCACTAGACCTTCCCCAGGCGATGTGGGATTGCACAGCTTACCCGGTATTTCCCCTTACGGATCACGGGACTACTGACTGTCACATAATTTCTATAAAAACATGTAAAATTCATAATCTAATTTTACCATATAATTAACGATTCATATTCATGCACACATCCATCCATTCATAATATATCAACATATATATAAATGCATAAATATCTATTACAATATTTACTTTATGTAATTATAGAGATTGCTATGGTACCATTTGTTGGTTTTTATGGTCCAAATCAGAGTAGAAAGCAGAAGTAGATTTTATAAAAAATATTGTTGATAAATCTAATCTATACCATAAGCCTCAAGATTCCTACATGATTACATAAATTAAATGTAAGCTATGAGTATAAATTTTTTTATATTTTGATGCTTATTAGTGTATCCTCAATTTTTTCGTATATATTATCGATCATCCAATCCAGTTGTTATGAACTTAATGAAGGCTTCACATGAGGGTCTTCCATATCAATCCTCAACACTTTGAATAAAAGTGGACTTATAGGATTAAATTGATGAACAAATTTTCTATCACAGTGTGTACTCAACTCATGACACATTGTGAACTGAGATGAGAGAAAACTCATCAATCTTTAGAGAGAGAAAGTGGCGTGAACAATAGGAGAGAAAGAGAGAGAGGGCCAAGCTTAGGGTTTACGAAAATTGTATCATACAATTTTTCTTATCTCTAATCTATTGTATCGTATATTTATATTATGTATATATTATATACATAAAATATATATGGGCCAATAAATTAATTTAATTAAATAAATATTTATTATTTTTAATTTAAAATTCAAAATTCAAATACGATAATATCTATAATTGAATAACTATATTTTTTAGTTATATTTTTTTTATTTTAATAACTTTTTTTTAATTATAAATATCGTATCTAATAAAATATTTAATTAAATAATTAAAAAAGATAATTATTATTTATTTTGATTAATCTTATTAAATAATAAAATAACTAAAACAAATCCCACGAGCTTTTATATGTCACTCTACATGTGTGTGGGGCAGATTTTAAAGCCATAAATTGATTCTTCAATTTTGTCTTTAACAAGATTTATTATTTGTCAATAAATAATAATTGATTAATTTTTATCAATCTCTTATTTAACTTAGATTAACTAAATATCATTTTCTACTAAAATAATATATTTCTCTCATAATATTACTTAATAATAATATTATATTTAACTATATAATTTTATCAAATCAAACTACAAAGTTAAATTTATCTTAATCACTCAATTCATAATTGAAATAACTATACAAAATTTGCCTTCAAGAATTATTTCTCATAAAAATTAAGTCTTTCTCAATTCATTCCTCAAATTATACCTTCCCTTGTACAATATTGTATAGATGTGATATGGGGACCATGAACTTATATTTCGAGCTCCAAAAAATACACGATTATTACTGAACTCTTTAATAAAATAATCAGTTTATTAATTCTATTATTACTCCACTATAAATATAAAATTGCACTCTTTGACAACATAGAAATATATTTATAGAATTCTTTCTAGTAGTCCATTGATATAATCAATATAAGTAGTTCACCCTCCAATTATTAGTTCATAATTAGAGTTAGTAAAAATTATCGTTTTACCCTTCTAATTATCTCTTGAATTCCTTATGTACCATTAATTCAATGTGAACAGTTAATCTATAATCCCATTATAGATTTGGATCCAACTGTTAGCACTCCCAGAAGTAACACTCTAAGGGAACTAATATTCGATCCTTTCAAAAAGCTTGGATTCTATTATTGTATAACATGTTTCCAGACACTTATGTTATTAGGTTCCCAAAACAGAAGTTGTAAGAATCATCTTCTCTGAGAACCTAATGAACACAAATACGAGTTCATGAATACTCAGGATTCAGACTGATCTACTGATGATCATAATTTTAATAAGAATAAATCTTTTATGATAAACAATATGTTGATAAAATATGTTAGTTCATATCGGTCCAATCATGTATAATCAAATTATACATAGTACATATACTAAATGTCTATCCACATATGTGTTTCGAATTAAAATCACACGCACTAGTATAGCACTTAGTAAACCGTACTTGATTATTCTATATTAAAGTTCCGTACTTTAATACACTACTGTTAAACGCGAAGATTCAAAAAGTAAGTATTCCTATGGTCCATGGTGGTCCCCACCTCCTTTGTCTTAATCCCCCTTGTCACGTCAGTCTTTTCCCCCTGCGGAGCTCGCCGCGCGCTGCTCTTGTGCCCACGCCCACTCCCGTGCCCGCCCAATATACAATCGTTCACGGTGGATGAAAAATGGGTCTAGTTTTTCCTAATAGAGGCATTCGTTCACCAGCAGCGGCATCTATGAGTGTTCGGGTTTCATTCATCAACCCATTGTAAAAGTTGTGCACTTGCAGCCACTTCTCAATCCCATGATTAGGGCATTTTCTCAGTAAGTCCTTGAACCTCTCCCATGCTTCATAAAGAGATTCACTGTCCTGTTGGGTGAAGTTATTGATATCAGCTCTCAGCTTGGCAATCTTTGCAGGAGGAAAGAACTTGGATAGGAATTTCAGGGCCAATTCCTCCCAAGTGTTGATAGAATGAGTTGGTAAAGAAATAAACCAACTTTTGGCTCGTTCCCTTAGTGAGAATGGGAACAGCCTTAGTCTGATGGCGTCATCGCTAACTCCGTTCATCTTGAATGTCTGGCACAATTCTTCGAAGTTGGCGAGGTGCATGTTTGGGTCTTCTGACGGCAGTCCCAACCGGATGAAGATTGGACCATCTGCAGTATGGCTGGCTTGATTTCAAAGTTGTTTGCGTCAACAGCAGGTGGCCTTATGCAGGATCGGGCCCCTGTCAAGTTAGGAAGTAAGTAGTCCCTCAGGCTACGGTCATTGTTGTTATGTCCATTAGCCTGGTCTTCTACACCTCCTCCGTTGTGTCCATTGTTACCATTATTGGCGTTGTCAGCCATGACTTCTTCTTGTTCAATCTCTAGTGCCGCTCTTTCCAATTTTCTCCTCCTTCTGTTTCTTCTACAGGTCTTTTCTATCTCAGGGTCAACAGGTAATCTGGCAATTGGTCCTTGACTTCTCATAAACTATTGAACCTGAAAGCAGAATAAGATCTTGAGACAACAGAGTTAGTACTTAAATTAGAAAGAAAAATCAAATTAGAACAAAATTTAATTTTTAATAATATTAACTATTACTCCCCGGCAACGGCGCCAAAAACTTGTTGCGATATTTTTGCACACGCAAGTGTACGTATCGTTTCAAGTAGTAGACTCACTAGGAGTGAGGTCGATCCCACAGGGAGTGTAGTTAAGTACTTTGAAATTAAACTTTTACTTCTATTTGATTAAATAAAAGATAGGAAAAAAAAAACAGTGAAGTATAAGAAAAATAGTTGGAAGCAATAATTCGAGAAAATTAATAGTTAATAAACTAGGGTGTCGATTTCAATTGTTTTTATTGAATATGGTCTAATATGATTATTTTCCTAATAATTAATTCCTATGCAATAGCAGGTTTACTAAGGTAATTTATAGTCTTCTCAGATATATAAACCTCAATTACATGCAAACTTTCTACTCTCGTGATAAATTTAACATGCAACAGGCATTAAACACAGAAACCCTATAAGCTATCTAAACCATATAGGTACTCTCGTCCTATATCGAAATTCAGTTCTATTCTACTATAGCATATTTGACACTCACTTCTCAGATCTCGCATCAAAATCATAGACAGTTAAATGGTGGCCAGACAATTAAAAGTAATTAAGCACAAATAAAATAGAATACATAGAAATTAGGGGGAAAATAAATCATATTAAAACCATAAAACAATGTTAAACAATATCCATCTAACCCTAATTAAAGTGTTTAGTTACTCATGTTCAATGCAGCACAAATACACATATTAACTGATAGAAAAAAGATGAAAAATAGAGAAGAGAAGAAAAGAAGAATGCTGAAAATCCTGAGCAGTATGTCTCCAGTATTGCAGTTGATCTCTCCACTATTCTCTCTTTTTTTCTCTCTGAGATTGCTTGCTGAAATCAACTCCATTCTTCCCATTATATAGGCATTGAAGGCCTAAAAATATAGAAAAAAACGCAATATTTAAATTCCCATTCGGATTTAAATTTTTGGGAAACCTCAAACGAGATATTTTTTTTCTGCTGCGTTAACTGATAGTATTTTGGCCATAACTCTCTCAATATTGCTCGGAATCGGACGATTCAAGATGTTCCGGAAAGATAAAAGAGAGATCTAGAACTTTAATGTTTTGACTTTTTCCAAAATCCAATCAGAAAACCGTCGAATTCAGGCTTTAAGTTTCGGCTTCCACAATTTTCTCTATTTTAAATATCATGATATTTTTTTTATCTTTTTTCCCATCTTTTTCTCTGATATTTTTCTAATCTTCTTCTATTTTAAATCTGTAAAAATAAAAGATAACAAGCGTAAAAATGCTCCAAACACGATTAAAACTCAATTAAAAATATACTAAAATTAATCTAAAATTAATACTAAAAATAACCTAACATGTGCTGAGGGTCTTTTAACGTTGATTCAAAAGTTTAAGGTAAAATGGTGGCTTCATGGTTGTAAAGTGGAAAATGGAGCTCTAAAAACTTTTCATATGCTTTTCGCTGATGATAGTTACCTTTATTGTAAATCTACCATGACTGAGGCAGTCCGTGTTCAATAACTTCTTCATCTTTTTGAGCATGCCTTGGGACAACAAGTCAATTTAAGAAATCCTCTATCTTTTATAGTGTTTATACAGACAATTCATTGAAGCTTCAACTATGAAACTTTCTTTAGATGCTAATAGTACTTACCTTGGCCTTGCAAGTACAATGGGAAGGAATAAAAATGTTTTTCTAGGATATCTGAAGGAAAATGTGAGGAAAAGGGTCTAAAATTGGGATTCAAAGTTTCTCTTTAAGTGTGGTAAGGAGATTCTTATAAAGACTATAGCCCAAGAGTTACCAAGCTATGCCATGAGTGTATTTATTCTTTCTTTGGAAATAAGTAGAGAGATGGAACAACATATGTCAAAGTTTTGGTGGAAGGCATCTAACTCCAAGAAAATTGGTACCCATTGGTTGTTTTGGGAGAAGTTGAGCAAACATAAAAGTGCAAGGGTTTTGAGATTTAGAAAGCTTCAGGATCATAATTTATCACTTTTGGGGAAGCAAGGCTGGAGGTTGCTTGTTCAGCAAAATTCCTTGGTCTCAAAAATTTTAAAGCACGATATTATTTGAATGGCACTTAACTCTCGACTCAGTTGGGTAACAATCCAAGATTTGTTTGGCGTAGTATTTAGGAAGCTCAAGCTCTAGTGAAAAAAGGAGTTCGGTGGCATGTGGGGAATGGTTTGAATATTGATGTCTTGGAGGAGCCTTGGTTACCAAATGATGAAGACCCTTTTGTCACATTTGTGCATCCAACTCTTGTTAATGCAAATAATGTGTCTAATTTGATGATTAATTGAAGGTTGGAGTGGGATTAAAAGGTTCTTACTGATCCGTTTCATAGCAAGGATCAAAATTCTATCATTTCTATTCCTATACACCTTGCTTCAAGAGATGATCATAGGTATTGGTCTCAAGACACTTCGGGTGTCTACACTGTGAAGAGTGCCTATAACTTAATTCAAAAAATCAATGGTAGCTGGAATACAGTTGATGCTTCAGACTTCTAGAATGAGCTTTGGAGGCTAAAAATACCACCTAAGGTTAAAAATCTTATATGGCATGGAGGTACAAACTTCCTTCCTACTTTGACTATGCTTCTCACAAAAAAAGTGGCGGTTAATAGCTTGTGTCCAGTGTGTGGCCTTCATGATAAAACAATACTTCACATCCTAGTTTCTTGTAGTTGAGCTACTGTTTGTTGGGAGAGAAAGTGGGTGTTGTAACTCCTATTGCAGCTAACATGTCATTTCTAGATTGGTGTTCTTTCATTTTTCAGAACTCGAGCATGGAGAAAAAAGCCTTATTGCCACGATGTGTTAGGCAATTTGGGGTGCTAGAAATGATAAGGTGTAGAAGAACAAAATGTTAACTGCCACCTTTATTTTTGCCTTCGCATGTAGCTTCCTTGACCAGTGGAAATCAGCTCAAAACTCCACTCCGGAGTCATCTCAAACCGACTTTATTGCTAGTGATGGTGTTGGGAGCTAGTGTGTGCCTCAGGTAATTAGTGTTAAGGTAAATGTGGATGCATCTATATTTGGTGGTGATCAAGGTTTTGGTATTGGTATAGTTGCAAGGGATGGCCATGGCTTTCTCTTGAAAGATCTTACACGAAGATATACAGGGGTTATTCGGCCAGAAATAGTTGAGGCTATTGGTGTTAGAGAAGCTCTAAGTTGGATCAAGAATCAAGGATGTGGAATCAATTTACACTTGAGACATATCGTTTAGTTGTTGTGCAAGCTTTACGGAGTCCATTTGAAATGCTTTCTTTGCTTGGTTTGATTGTTAAAGAATGTAAGAATTTACTTGCGGAGTTAGAAAATATTTTATTTTATTTTGTTAAACGTTCAACAAGCGTAGTATAGTTCATTCTTTTGCAAGAGCTTCTAGTTTATATCTTAAATGTAGTTTCAGTATGAGAAATGTCTTAACTGAATTATTATCATGTTTGGTAGCTGAGTTTGAAGTCTAATAAAACTTATGATTATTCATTCAAAAAAAAATTCCTTTAATAAATATATATGGAAATAATTAATTGATTAATAAAAAAAGTGTGATGAGAAATGAGGTGCCACTACCAATTGCAACAATCCTCTTAAAGTTGTTAATTCCCCACTCAAAAAACTGATTCCATATTGCATCTCCTATAGTAATTTAATCACCTTATTATAAATCAATAAATAAATTTTTACATATAAAAATAATTCAATATATTAATACGCAAACCACTAAAATATTGTTAAATTTTATAATAATTGATCAGTGTAATAATTTAGAAAAATGCTAATTAAAAGGTACTAGTGATGTCTAACATCTTCCTATGTGTCATTATCGCTATTGATCTAATTAAGTATCAGGTCTCATATACTTTAATGTAATAACTTTTAGAAAGTATCACTAACCAATGACAAGACGATATATTTAAAAGTGCTAAACACCACTAGTTCCTAATAGCAATCCTCAATAATTTAATACGCACTAAATGGACTTACAAAGACAGTGTGAGAGTCTAAAGTACTATACTTAACTTTATCAAATCCTATCCTATTACGGTTTCTAACACCCACACAAGCCATTTGATTGATTAAGAAGTGTGATAAATTACTCCACATATTTTTTTGTTAACAACTACTTAATATGTTTTTTTGAAAAACTTTAAATTATTTTTAATAAGCAAATCAGATAAAATTCATTACGTACATAATAATAGTACTCACAAAGCACAATAAACACAAATCATATCATTTACAATAAAAAGTTAGAAAATCCTAGCTCCTTCACTGAAAAACCAATAAGTTGTTAATAGTAAATCATCAAAAAAGTGCAAAAAATATTAGATTTCTTACTCAAATAAACATGTATTAATGATTATCAACTAAAATTCTCCCTATAAAAATTGGATAAATAACCTTACTCATATTAGAATAAAAAAGAAATAACAAAACGACTAACTATATATTTTTTGATTATACTGATAAAAAGAACGATCCAAAAACTTAGAGATCAATAAAAATTTGAAGATCCCCTAAATTCAACAAAGAGGGACAACCATATTACAAAAGTATATTGAGTCATTTGAGAACACAATAGTGACCTAAACAGGGACAAAACTTACCCCTCTCCATAATCATAATTCATAACAATCCTATTACAATAACATTAGTAAAGTGATAGTAGAGTAGGGCCAACCTAAGTATTAGATAGTTTGGACTATTACATAAGACCTCCTTTATTAAAAGACTCATTTTTTTTTTTTCATCTTCCCTTTATATAAATCTAGATAATATTATAATTTTTTTTTTTTTTTGTATATTAAAAAAAAATTGATAAAATGTGTAGTCCCAGTGCACATTATTTTCAAATTCTTGTCTATTCTATTTTTTTTTTCTTTAAAAACTAAGTATATTTAATTTTATTAAATAAATGTAAACAAAATATAAAGTATTGATTGATAGTTTTTTTAGGGATTTTTACAAATATTGAATTTTGGATAAATTTTTCAATTTTACTGTCATACGGCAGAAATTACATTTATACTTTTCAAATTCTCTTCTTTTTTTTTTCTTTTATACTATAAAAAAAAAAAAACGAAACCTCCATCTTCTACACTTACGGACATAACTACCATAGGAATACCAGAACAGCCAGAAAACAACTATTAATTCTGGTGAGATTGAGAAAAAATATTAAAATCGACGTTAAATAAATAATCATGACAAAACAATTGTAAAACAACACTAAAACAAATCAAACAAAAGAAAAGAAAAAAAGAATTTTAAAAAGCTAACAATCATCTGCACAGCCTCAACACCAGATGCAATAACAACTATATTTATCCCGCAAATTACTCTTATATATGGGAGTCCATTATTTTTGTACGTGTAGTGCTTTATTCGAGCTGACCCGTTTTTCTTAAAAAGACTAACTTATTTTTTATACATGCTCAAATTCGTGCTTTATATTTTTATTACAATTGATAATCTCGCTAAAATATATGTATTTTATAGTTTTAGGTACTTTTATATTTTTTTTCAATAATAGTTACATAATCATATAAAAAATAATTAAAATAAGAATAAGTTGAATATATATTTACTATATTTTAATTGGTAAATAAATATTTATTATTATTATTATTATTATTATTATTATTATTATTATTATTATTATTATTATTATTATTAGACATTTTTATGTGTTGTATTTTCGAGTTAATTTATTCATATTTTTGGATTTGTCGTGTTGTGTCTAAATTTATTTTTTTTTCGTCTGTCTAAGTCAATATTTTTTTCATATCGTACCATGTTGTGTTTAAGCACATATTTTTTCGTATCGAAATTATGTTCGTACATCTCGAGCTCATACTAATTTCATGGAGTATTAAAAATCCTAATCCGTATTCACAGAATTATATACGGTGAAAAATAAATTATAGTGATTTTTTTCTTTTTTTTTTTCGATCAAGGAATATTTGTATATATACATGCTTAAAAGTGTTGGAACTAAATGACAAATTAATATATAGCTTATAGATTCTCCTCATCTTAGTTTTCTTGCTCTCATAATTGGATCAATATATATATTTGCAGCTACCGCCTAGAGCTAGCTAGTTCATAATTATTCTAATAATCTCATCATCATCATCACCTAGCTATATATACTATATAAAATGTCCTCATATATAGGTAGGTATATATATAAATCATAGGATATATATTTCATCTATAAGAATTGTCCGAATGTGAAAAAGTTAATTATTTTCCAAGACTAAGAGAAATCCACATTATATATATATATGCACTATAAAAAAAATTTATTATAAAATTATAATTAAAAGTAAAAAAATTATAATTAATTATAAATTATTTTATATTGTGATTAAAAAATTTGTAGTTAAATATATTAATTATAAAAATTATAATTTATTGTGACTAAATATAATTTTAATCACAATGTACTAAAATTAAATTAGTAATATATTTAATATTTAAATACTATATTTTAAGCACAAATAACATTTTATTATGTGACTAATAAAATTCTATTTAATCACAAAAAAATTATATTATAATAAAAAAATTATAATTAAAAATAACTTCTTTTTTGTAATAATACAATATCTACAGCCTGTGGCAATATATAATATAAGCCTCATTTGATAATTTATAATATGCTAATTTATTCGAATGCTAATTGATTGAATTTAGATTTGTAACTTGAATATTTAAATAAAAAGTAAATCAAGAATACTAGATTTACAAACTTTATCTGACCTTAGAAACATATTCTAAGTGATTATTGCTTGGGTAAGTTCCCTTGAACCAAGTAAAATAACTTTCATTATAAAATCAATTAAGATACAATATCCAGTTCTAATTACAACTCAATCAAAGTAAACATAAATGAATTCATACAAAAGGTTATCCAAACACTTGATTTCAAATCAAGTGTCTAAGTTCCCTTAGATTTTTGAAGCTAAGATTCCCTTGCTTCTTTTCAGTTGAAATCCCTTCAGCAGTTTCATCTGAACTCTCATATAATGCAAATCATCATTTCTTCTACGGCCCCTGAAGATCCAATGATTTGTTAACTCAAGATTATGCAATTAATTAAATTAATTGAATAAATGTAAATAGTATGGCAAGCAAATAGAGAGAGCAAATAATCAAGCTTGTAAAGTAAAGAGTTTAAGGGTAAGAAATTGCAAACTCTCAATTTTTACAAGGTCCGGTAGAACAAAGCCACCTATATCCTTGAGTTCCACTATCGAGCCAAGTTAACGGGCTTGACTAACCCTTACAACTGGGAATTTTTTACCAAGGTGTTTTCAAATCTCTTACAATAATTTTCCAATGCCAATCAGGACTATCCACCACTTCCTCGGATTGTTGTAGTGTCAATCTCACTCTAGTTGGGTTGTTTACAATACGGGTGCCAACCTAACGTCAATCACAATTTAAAAATGTGTTTAGAAGTACAAGAAAACCCACTGTAGAAGTATGATGATACAATGAAGAACCTACAGTGATTAACAAAGACATTTAGAAAAATAAATACGAAATTTGGCTCAAAGTGTGTGAAAATTATTTTGTTGGAGTTTAAACTTGGGGGTTCTTAAAATCACTTGAATATGTTTGGTATATGGAATAAATACTCAACTAATATTTTATTTTGAGTGAAAAACGAGTTTATATAGTGTAGGAACAAAAACTAACAGTTTATAATCGTTATCATGCTTTTTAAAAAGGAATACTAGGAAAAAACAGTTTGCCATTTTTTAAACGATTTACCGTTTCTGTGAAAAACAGTAAACCAAAACTAGGGCAGTGGCAAAAAGCTACTTTTTCAGCTCTAAAATGCGCATAACTTTCTACTCATTTATTTGGTTTCAAAAATTTTAATTTTTTTTTTCTCTTAGTTAAATGATATGTGTGATCTTAAAATTCAATTTAGAAATTTTAGATATCATTTTTATGAAATAACTTATCACACAAGTTAGTGGACCAAAATTCGTACTTAGAACTTTTTAAGTATAGAATTAAAAATCACTGTACAAGATTAGGAAATGTAAATAACCTTCATGGAGTCTTGTCTTGAGTTCCTTGAGTCTTAGAATTCACTTCGGGTTACTTTTCAGAATTTTGGTAAAATTACCAATTTACCATTAGAGTTAATTTGTCTTTAAAAAGTTAATTATCTTTAATTGTGCTACAAAATCGACAACTCATTAGTAACAAATAATAATCAAATATTTTTTAATTATCAAAACAAAAACAAGAGATTAAGTGAATGTTTGGCATCATAACTAAAAAACTGTTTTTTGTTTTTAAAAACAGAAAATTGTTTTTAAAAACAATTTGGCTTGTTTGACCTTATTTTTTAAAAACAGTTTTCAGAAAACAAAGTTACAAAAAACAAGAATTTTGAAAACAACAAAATGTTGTTTACAGTTTTAAAAACTAATTACTTTTGGTCAATATTGTTTTTAAAAATCACTAGCCAAACGTGACTTGTGTTTTAAAAATTTCAAAAACTATTTTTTGTTCTCATTTCTAAAAACAATTTTTTAAAACAAAAAACAGAAAACAATACCAAACATACTCTAAGAGTTTGGGCCAACATGATTAATTAACCACATGCAAAATAAGAATTACAAGAAGATTCTAACAAAGATGAAGAGAATTAGTTAGAGAAAGCTTAACAAGCTTTTTATAACCTCTACTTCGGTACAATCAACTTAACCAGATATAAAACTAAGTCATTACAACTTGCAATGAGTTGTTCCAACTAACACAGAAGAAGTACTCGATGCTAGCCTAGCAACCAATAAAATAATTGCAGAGAAAACAAATGCATCTAACAAAATATTAGACGAACAATCAGACGAACTAATAACACAAAAGACATAAAAGCAATTAACATAATTTGCCACTAAAAAATATGGCACTTACAAATATTATTCTTCATCACTTATTGAATGATAGTTATTTTATATTTTACATCAAAGACAAATCACAATTATATACTAATAATATATATTAAACAGTGTTGGATAACCTAAGACTATTGCTAGTACTGTGCAACAATATATTTTTATTATTCTATTTTAATATTATTAATTCTGAAATATATTAATATATATAGAACAAGAAAAACGATGACGATGATTAAGAACACGCTTAATAAAAAATGAGCAGAAAATCAAATGACGTTTGGTTAAAGTAAATTTATAGATACATTATATATATTTATATATTTTATATATATAAACGAGCATTGTTATCCGCATATATAGTTGTATTAATTAGTGGAACAAATTATTAATTAAAACCTTATTACAAGTACGTAAGCAAATGCACAAGCACTACACTCAACAATTATATATATATGCATTGCACCAAAGATGACAACCTTTTATGAAATGATTAAACATTAGTTAATTAAAGGCATTTATATTATATATATGATTAAGTAGTTACCTAATCAAAAGTGGATCAATATTTAATTAGAGATGACAAAAGTGATTAAGAGTGTATTTTATTAGCATATGGTGACTTTACTATCCTTTCATTAACCAATTAATAAATCTATTGAGATATTTTCATGAGTGATGAAAATGTGTGGACTAGAGTGCTCCATTGAAATGATATGTTTTTGGGATCAATTTTGCCCAAATGTTACAAACTCATTATTATTATTATTATTATTATTATTATTATTATTATTATTATTATAATTATTTAAAAAACATTATTATTAGGCACTAGTAGTACTTAGTACTTTTTATAGGTGGCGCACTATGATTGGTTAGCGATACCATCCTTAAAAGCTATTTTTATAAGATTCAATACTTAATTACACAAATAGCAGTATAACATGAAAGAAGGTGTGGTAGATGAAACCTTTTAGTAATTCTCTTATTAAAGGGTAACTAATGTTAAAATAACAATGATCATAATTACGTTGTACAATAGGTGTGGAGGTGTAATATCCAGATTAAAATAGTATTTAATTTTTTATTTTTTTTTTTGGATATTAATTGAGCGAGGATAATTATCTTGTTTCTTTGTGTTGTTAGTGAGTTGATATTATTGCTTAGAGTAGTTGTACCAATTTTCTAGAGAGAGTTAAAGTTGTATATTAGGGTTTTATAATATATTTAGTGAGTTTAATTAATTAATGTTAAAAATTCGTAGGTTTGGATAAATTCGCAGGATTAAAAACTGTTTTACTAAAATGATCATATCTGGAGTTCTAGAGCTCGGATTGAGGTGATTTCAGTGGCGTTGGAAAGATAATTTAAAGATCTATAAATTTTGTAGAAATAACTATATCAGAATTCGTAATTTTTCTAGGTCAAAACTAAGCCCTAAAGTTACGAGATTGAGAGCTTACAATTTAAATTTAAAAGTTAGATATTTGTTTATTTAATAATTTATCATATTATTATTGTTATTATGTTAATATTATTATTATTCATAAAACTAAAGCTAATAAGAGTCAGAATAGTATAGGTTTCATTAACCCTAAAATTATATCGTTCTATTCTTCCCACCTATCTGAGCAAGACTAACCCTAAAAATTTTCAAGTCATCTTTCCATTACATCCTTAGCCAAATCTATACCACTCTTCACTCTCATCTTTGATCACCATCATCTTATGTCTATCGATCCAAGTAGCTTGATGTATTTGAGGTAAGAAACTCTACATTTACTTATTTATTGATCACAATAGGAGAATTTTCGTAGGTCTCCTTTTCTTATTTTTCAGAATGAAACATGTCTCAGTAAAACTGTCATATCTCTTTAAATACTCATCTGATTCTCGCAATCTTGGTGTCTATAGAAAGCTTATTAAATTTCCTATAATTCTTATGAAGAAAGATTTTACAGAATTGAAATTTATCTATGTCAAAAATTAGTATTTTTATGCTGTTTGTTGTAAATCGTTTTTCATATTTTCTATATAAGTTGTTTCAGTAAAATCCGAATATCTCTCTGAATAATGATCCGATTCTAGCGATCTTGGTACTGTTGAAGAGATAATTCAATTTTCCAAATGTTTTATGAAGAAACTATTCACTAATTATTGATTATTCTAAGTTAAAATTATTGTTTTATTGCTGTAGTTCGAAATCCATTTGTTTCAGGATTTCTAGAAAACTGTTTCGGTATAATATCTATATCTCTTACGTTATAACTCCGATTTTAAAGATTTTAGTGTCATTAGAAAGGGAATTTGATTTTCTAAAACTTTTATGAAGAGAGTATTCTCTGATTTGGAATATTGCAGTATCAAAACTTTGTATTTCCGATGTCTCCTGTGATTCGTTACTCCATATTCCTTCTCAGAAATAGTTTCAGTAAAACTATCATAACTCCCTCAGTTTTAATCCATTTTTAATGATCTATATATCGTTGGAAAGATAATTGAATTTCCTATAATTTTTATGAAGGAAACTTTTACTGAATTCGTGTAGTTATTGGTCAAAAATAGTATTCTTTCTGCTGTACTGTAAGAGTGTGAATTTTAATGTTAGGGCCTTGACCCATGTGTTATTATAGGTAGTAGTGACGAGATAACAAGTTTAAGCAGCGGGATTTGAGGTAAGGAAATTAGATAGTTTTGTATGTGTTTATCTACATAAATTTAAATTCTTTATGTATTGAAATATGACTTATGATTTGTTTTTATGAATATGTATATGGTACTGAGAATGTGTGGTATGGACACAATATGAGTTTGTGAATTGATACATAGATTATGGTTGTATGACTTGTATATGGTGTATGTTGTATGTTGTGTATTGTATGTTGTATGGTGTATGGTTTATGTTGTATGTTATATGTTGTATGCTAACGTCTCAGGTAAAGTGAGGGACCATGGTGGGGTATGATACGGGATAAGGCCGTTGAATGTAGAGATACCCTACCCTACATTTTACTGAGTCGTGTGTGAGATTGTTATGGTGGGTATGATACAGTGATGTTACTGTTGAATATAGAGATACCCTATCCTATAACAATGGTAGGGCTGCATAGGCCCATGTTATTGTATGGGCAGATTAGGCCCAGGATATGTAAGTAATGGCTATGATATGCCAATGTTGTGATAATGTTATTATTATCTATAGTATTGATATGATTATGTTATGAGTATGATATTGGAGTTATGATCTCTGTATATGTGTAAGGTGTGAACAAATAGTATAGACTTGTATGATAAAGGTTTCCATATGTACAGTTATTTGGTTATAGTTATAAAAGAGCATGTATGATATTGCTAAAACTTAATAAATACATTAATGGTATGTGTGATATTATATGGTATTGTTTGATAAGCATTTCCTTACTGAGCTTTTAGCTCACCCCCCTTACTTTCCCCCTACAGGTATTAGACAGGGAAGTATGTATAGTGAGCAGGGTCGGTTACGGTACGTATACCGTGAGCGGCCACGGGCGGACAAACGATCTAGAACGCCAGTGGTGCCTTAGTTTTATTTTAAGCAGTTGATAAATCTAACACAGTGGAAATGCATTATTTAAAATTATTTACTTACTGTATCTTGTTTTACAAATGAAGGATCCTTCTCTGTTGCATTTTGATTTTTTTTAAAATCCACTGTTGTATTTAAATTATTTTTTTTTATCTTTTCAAATTATGCATGAAAATAGTATTTTTGTAAAATAAGGCAAAATATCGGGGCGTTACAGTTGGTATCAGAGCCGATCGTCCGTTAGCCCGAAGGATACTCACGGTATACATACAGAAGACTGAAAAAGATCCCTCTCACTATTATGTAAGTGTTAGTTTTAATTTTCTTGGTATTGCCATTAATAGTTTTATATGTGATACATAGATTTTTTTGTTAAAATATGTTTCCTAGAATTAGTGCCTCATCTGTAGTGGGTGCTTAGAGAAATTAAGAGTATATTACCTGTTATGATTGATTACACTTTTTATGAAGAATATGAATAGGTTTTATTTTTCTTTATTGTCTTGAATTGAAACTAGGAAGGACAGTGTTCCTTTCTTGAAAATTTAGAATAAATTATATTAGGAATTCATAAGACTTTGTTTGATAAATAGAATATTACTAGTTAAGCTTGACAACATTAAGTTTAGATATATTCATGGAATCTTCTCTCCCTATAATTGAACTCTTTTGTTTCTATTAAATTAACCTTTCTTGTAAGAGCTCACACATGAAACTAGAAGATCAGTTAGAATCAATGTGAAAAGAACGACCAATAGAGGTGGGGGCTAAGGATGTGTGTTCCGCTGACCCACAGATGGTTGATGTTCTAGAAAACCCAATAATAGTTAAGGCTAACGATCTAATAGAGGTATTGGAAGGACTACGAGCATGACTAAGACAATTTGTTGAAGAGTTTTCACAGGCTCAGCAAAATATCACCAACACTAGTAGTGGAACTTGAAGCACATAATGAAATGTACCAATAGCCAACTAAGTACCGACGCATATATTTTCACCTATCTATGAATGGTTGAAGAAGCGGTCTCTACACCTAGCCATGAATGGAAGCCCAACATATAGGAAGTAGGGATGACTTAGAATAGTAGACGTTATACCGCATTTGGGACAAGATAATTTACGAAACCTACTTATTAAGAAGGATGAAATAATAGATCTTTAAGGAGAAGGTACTATCTTGTTGGATATTCTATAAGTTACACACTCTTAAGTTAGATGGTAAGAAGTATGAGTACTGTATGCAAAGACATTGGAGATAAGTATGTTATAGAAATGAGTCAGGAGAGGACGATGCCATCATATAAAAAGGAGTGTAGTGTGCTGAATAGAATCCAAAATGAGAAGTTAGAAAGAGACATGATAAAATTACTAGAGGTAATAACTTATGAAGGTATCTTAAACACTAAGAGATAAGCAGAGCATCAACAAATATTAGATTACCGAAGGAAAGTTGTAAACTTTAAACTCAAGGTCATCTACTTGGTGGAGGAGATAATAGAGAAAAATGTGTATGGCTTCGACGAGACATTTTCAAAGGAGAAAGACAAAAAAAGGTCCAGGCACGGCTAACAATTTGGGTACAACATGAATGAGAGACAACTAAGAGGGTGACTACTCGGAATTGATCACAACTACACAACTAAGAGATTGTGGATGCAGCTTTGTGGCGGGTGTACAACAAACAACTATAGAGAGTAGATCGCAAATTCAAAACTTGAGAAAGAGGAGGAATTAGCATTCAAGGGTGACATCCCTAGATTCCAAATACTCACTGATGCAACAACAATGGTGTGGAGTATAGCTCAATGAGAAAATGTTAGGAAAGCCTCACTTAGAGACAGGAGAAAAGTGAGACACAATTAGGACCAAAGTAACATATATTGAAAAATGTCATGGCATGTCAAGGACTATACAAGTTTTTGATAAGTGTTGGGATTAGAAAATACACTCATGCAACATAAAGGAATTCAAGGCACAACGTAAGCAAATGATACTACAATCCAATTACGACTTATATTATGGGCAATAGTATAAGTATGTTGGAGTGTCATCTAATGAGAAACTAAGAGGAAAACTCACAAAGTCCACCTGTGAAAAGAGATGGTGTTTCTAGGCCCTATAGTGCCCGAGAAGAAAATGACTATGGATTTGTCAAAAGCTAAAATTGTTAAGAGCAAAAAAAAAAAAGGAAAAATATTAGATATTTTTCTCAATCTAAAAAGCCAGTAATAGAGATCTTTGGAAGGACTCTCTCAAGCTGACAATAACTAACTTATTGCACACTACTAAGTCTTGTCCAATTGAAAGTGCAAAGTTAGAAGAAGAAAAAAAACAAGATAGGTATTGATAATTTGGTGGCGTTTGGATGTAAAATGAGACGCTTGAACAAATTATTGACTTGTGCTTAAAGGTAGTATGGGAAGTAAGAATAAAAAATTCCTGACTAAGGAATTATAAATAGTGAGTCTCCAGTAATAAGCCAAATACAAGTAGGGGTATAGGAGGTATAATAGTGATGGACAGAGTAAGGTCTGTTCGGCATAGTTTGCAAATTATATATATAGTATCCTTACCCTGATAACTTGGATGATCAATACATTATGAGATTGGTATGGTTGACTTATTGTTAAAAGTCAACAAATAATAAATAGTTGGGCTACGATAAGCTATGGTAGGATTGAACTTATTTTAAAGGGGTTATTAGTGTGCTTTCTATGTTTTAATACATATATGTTATAGTCTTAAGTAAATAATCAGTATTGGAGTGTATGTTTAAGAGATTTGGAAGATTTAGAGGTACAATTAAGAAGTTGAGATATTTTTTTTTTTTTGGTGAATTAAAGAAGGCTACAATATATATAGGATATGAATATGGCTGGAATAATCAATGCTATGATAAGTATGAAGTTATGTGATACCTCAGATGGCTGGTATATTAGAAGAAGCAATCATTGAACATAACTATCAGAATCTATCGGCATTACAGATTTAAACTTCATCACTATATCGATGTAATACCAAAGTAGATAAAAGTTAGTATAGAAAACTAGCTAATCTCATAATCAAGTCAACTTGATTGAAGGGGGTAATGGAGGACCAAGCACCATAAGAGAGATTAGCAAAGAAAATACAATAGAGTGATACAAAAATCAGACAACAAAAGGATCCAAAGACGATTATCTTGGAAAATGGGAAGTCATGACAAGTGCAACGAATGCATGGATAAAAGAAATTAAGAAGTGAACGTTAGACAAAAAGGTGGTCGGATAGATAGTTAAATATTTATACATAGAAGACCTTTTAAAGAGATTCCATG
The DNA here is from genome assembly GCF_029168945.1 of Cannabis sativa. Taxonomy (NCBI): domain Eukaryota; kingdom Viridiplantae; phylum Streptophyta; class Magnoliopsida; order Rosales; family Cannabaceae; genus Cannabis; species Cannabis sativa. The sequence goes on along the minus strand of NC_083608.1, from coordinate 43,687,907 downwards.
TTTATTTCCAAGTGCCATGGAAAAAGTATCTATCGATGAGTAACAACTATGAAACTGCAAGAATGACACCGTAGCTTTACAGTGGAAAAAAAAAAAAAAAGACAGAGAGAGAGTAAGATTTTAGTCTGTAATAACATTCAACGAGAGAATGAGAATAATTAAAGAGAAGTTTGCATAAGATCTTTTACCCTACTCTTTGTGTTTGTTATTTTGTATTGTTTAATGTGTTCTCAAGTGACATGTAAGGATGTTCATTTAGAGAATAAATACTGTGACTCTTAATGGCATGTAAGGATGCTCATAGAAGAATAAATAATTTCACTCTTAATGGCATGTAAGGATGGTCATAAGAGAAAGAAAAACTTTTCATATATTACGAGCATGTGATTGCAAAACTTATGTATTCAAAGCATGTATATGTAAGTTATTATGATGGAGTATATTTTGGTATTTAAAGTAATGTATAGAGAAATAATAATATTTAATTAAGTTGTGTATATTTTATGTGTTATGGATTGACCGATAAGACATAGGTTAAATGCATGTTTATTGGGTCCATATATATATGGTAGATAATGAGGTAATGCAGTAAGTGGTGAAAGACATGACGACTCAACACCCCGAGTGTTGGTAAGTTAAATTTCGAGGACGAAATTTCTTTTAAGGAGGGTAGAATGTAATATCCAGATTAAAATAGTATTTAATTTTTTATTTTTTTTTTTGGATATTAATTGAGCGAGGATAATTATCTTGTTTCTTTGTGTTGTTAGTGAGTTGATATTATTGCTTAGAGTAGTTGTACCAATTTTCTAGAGAGAGTTAAAGTTGTATATTAGGGTTTTATAATATATTTAGTGAGTTTAATTAATTAATGTTAAAAATTCGTAGGTTTGGATAAATTCGCAGGATTAAAAACTGTTTTACTAAAATGATCATATCTGGAGTTCTAGAGCTCGGATTGAGGTGATTTCAGTGGCGTTGGAAAGATAATTTAAAGATCTATAAATTTTGTAGAAATAACTATATCAGAATTCGTAATTTTTCTAGGTCAAAACTAAGCCCTAAAGTTACGAGATTGAGAGCTTACAATTTAAATTTAAAAGTTAGATATTTGTTTATTTAATAATTTATCATATTATTATTGTTATTATGTTAATATTATTATTATTCATAAAACTAAAGCTAATAAGAGTCAGAATAGTATAGGTTTCATTAACCCTAAAATTATATCGTTCTATTCTTCCCACCTATCTGAGCAAGACTAACCCTAAAAATTTTCAAGTCATCTTTCCATTACATCCTTAGCCAAATCTATACCACTCTTCACTCTCATCTTTGATCACCATCATCTTATGTCTATCGATCCAAGTAGCTTGATGTATTTGAGGTAAGAAACTCTACATTTACTTATTTATTGATCACAATAGGAGAATTTTCGTAGGTCTCCTTTTCTTATTTTTCAGAATGAAACATGTCTCAGTAAAACTGTCATATCTCTTTAAATACTCATCTGATTCTCGCAATCTTGGTGTCTATAGAAAGCTTATTAAATTTCCTATAATTCTTATGAAGAAAGATTTTACAGAATTGAAATTTATCTATGTCAAAAATTAGTATTTTTATGCTGTTTGTTGTAAATCGTTTTTCATATTTTCTATATAAGTTGTTTCAGTAAAATCCGAATATCTCTCTGAATAATGATCCGATTCTAGCGATCTTGGTACTGTTGAAGAGATAATTCAATTTTCCAAATGTTTTATGAAGAAACTATTCACTAATTATTGATTATTCTAAGTTAAAATTATTGTTTTATTGCTGTAGTTCGAAATCCATTTGTTTCAGGATTTCTAGAAAACTGTTTCGGTATAATATCTATATCTCTTACGTTATAACTCCGATTTTAAAGATTTTAGTGTCATTAGAAAGGGAATTTGATTTTCTAAAACTTTTATGAAGAGAGTATTCTCTGATTTGGAATATTGCAGTATCAAAACTTTGTATTTCCGATGTCTCCTGTGATTCGTTACTCCATATTCCTTCTCAGAAATAGTTTCAGTAAAACTATCATAACTCCCTCAGTTTTAATCCATTTTTAATGATCTATATATCGTTGGAAAGATAATTGAATTTCCTATAATTTTTATGAAGGAAACTTTTACTGAATTCGTGTAGTTATTGGTCAAAAATAGTATTCTTTCTGCTGTACTGTAAGAGTGTGAATTTTAATGTTAGGGCCTTGACCCATGTGTTATTATAGGTAGTAGTGACGAGATAACAAGTTTAAGCAGCGGGATTTGAGGTAAGGAAATTAGATAGTTTTGTATGTGTTTATCTACATAAATTTAAATTCTTTATGTATTGAAATATGACTTATGATTTGTTTTTATGAATATGTATATGGTACTGAGAATGTGTGGTATGGACACAATATGAGTTTGTGAATTGATACATAGATTATGGTTGTATGACTTGTATATGGTGTATGTTGTATGTTGTGTATTGTATGTTGTATGGTGTATGGTTTATGTTGTATGTTATATGTTGTATGCTAACGTCTCAGGTAAAGTGAGGGACCATGGTGGGGTATGATACGGGATAAGGCCGTTGAATGTAGAGATACCCTACCCTACATTTTACTGAGTCGTGTGTGAGATTGTTATGGTGGGTATGATACAGTGATGTTACTGTTGAATATAGAGATACCCTATCCTATAACAATGGTAGGGCTGCATAGGCCCATGTTATTGTATGGGCAGATTAGGCCCAGGATATGTAAGTAATGGCTATGATATGCCAATGTTGTGATAATGTTATTATTATCTATAGTATTGATATGATTATGTTATGAGTATGATATTGGAGTTATGATCTCTGTATATGTGTAAGGTGTGAACAAATAGTATAGACTTGTATGATAAAGGTTTCCATATGTACAGTTATTTGGTTATAGTTATAAAAGAGCATGTATGATATTGCTAAAACTTAATAAATACATTAATGGTATGTGTGATATTATATGGTATTGTTTGATAAGCATTTCCTTACTGAGCTTTTAGCTCACCCCCCTTACTTTCCCCCTACAGGTATTAGACAGGGAAGTATGTATAGTGAGCAGGGTCAGTTCTGGTACGTATACTGTGAGCGGCTACGGGCGGACAAACGATCTAGAACGCCAGTGGTGCCTTAGTTTTATTTTAAGCAGTTGATAAATCTAACACAGTGGAAATGCATTATTTAAAATTATTTACTTACTGTATCTTGTTTTACAAATGAAGGATCCTTCTCTGTTGCATTTTGATTTTTTTTAAAATCCACTGTTGTATTTAAATTATTTTTTTTTTATCTTTTCAAATTATGCATGAAAATAGTATTTTTGTAAAATAAGGCAAAATATCGGGGCGTTACAGGAGGAGTTTTTTCATTTAAAAAAAATCATTATTTATTCTAAAGATATGTTAAATTAAGTTATATGAATCACAACATTAAAATTGCAACATAAATAAGAAAGAGATACCAAAAATTTAGATAATAAAAATTTTAATATAAAAAAATATAAACCATCTTCGGTCCCATTCCAAAATAAACAAAAAGATAATGAAAAAAAAAGTGGATCATTAGTATTATATATATTTAATAAATATATGATAATTTTCATATGAAAAATATATATTATGACATAATTTTATAATGGACAAGTTAGAAGTAGAGCTTATTGTGTCTCCATTGAACTTCTTTGTAATTGAATTCATTAATTACTTGATTCACCATATATGAATAGAGCAATGACACTATATATGAAGATCTAGTTTAAATATCATTAATAAAAAAAACAATTAACTATATTATTTCATATATATCTTATTAATATATATAGCAATAGTTAAATTGAATTCAATATGTCTTGTGATATATATATATATATATATATATATATATTCTAAGAAACAACATATCTATAATCGAGTCATCACAATTATTAATTGTGTATTTTTTTTTTTTAAGGAAGATAAATTTGAAAGGTATATATATGGAGTAGTATTTAGGTGATTGGATAATAGGTTGACGCCCGTGTTAGAAATCATCATCATATCAATTTTGAGCCAAGAGTTTTCATAACAATATATATACATTAATTACTGAATTTTTAAATAGGTTGCCTTAGTGGGGTGCACATATGGGTACCAAATGACAACACCCAAAATTTTGCCACAACCCCATCAATGGGTGGAGAACCTTGAAAAAAAAATAAATAAGTCCAAAAATTTAGAGAGCCCTATAAACATATAGGTAGAGAGAGAGAGAGAGAGAGAGAGAGAGATTGGGTGAAGTCGACATGATAAGCAATAGAGAAAGGAGAAGGTGCACTAAGCACCCACGCGCGCTTGTTAGCAAGGGTCCCACAAGTGACATCTATCATGCGCCCGCGTTTTCTCGTCTGCCTACCTCTCATAATTTTTTAAGTATATATACGTATAATATATGTATTAGCTATTATTTATTACTATTCTTGAAGGTTATCATTTTGATTTGAAATTTATATATTTACATTATTTTTGCAAGTGTTTGGTGAGAAAAAGAGTAGTCGTCAAATCAAGTACCCTTCCGTGCATTACATTGACCGTTATTTTAGGGTACTGTCCCGAAATCATATCACTTTTATTCTCTAAATGCCCTTACCATTTTCTTCGACTCCTAGTTTTCAGCCTATGTATGTACGAGGGTAATATGGTAAATTTGTATGAATAAGATACGATGTATGATTTCTCAATATGTGGATAAGATATGTAATAATAAGTTGCTTCTTTCTGATGGTTGAGCATTGCGGATTAATTAATTAATTTCAGGGCAAAAAAAGTAAGTTTCTTTATGCATTATATTATTTCTTATCAACAGAGACTCTTAATTTTATTTGTTAATGAGGCTAAAGAAATTCTCCCTCTTTGTTGCTAATTAATTAAGTTGTAATATATTATTAATTTTGAGGTAAGCTAAAACCAATATATATATACTTGAACTAGAGAAGGAAATTCTACTTAATTATTTAGTTCATTTTCTTTGGCACAGTCCTTTATCTGGAAATATTTTGAATCATGATCATTTACATGATGATGATGAATAAGTTGTTATTACTTGCCCATGATTTACTTTTACATTTGTCTGAAGATCATGTAATTAAATCCATATATATAATATTAAAATATGGTACAAGTACTTGAGATTCATTATTTGCAGACAATTCCCAAATAGTAGTTTCTAAAAAAAATAAAAGGCACGTGTTAGAATTTTGAGCAAAAATAAATATTTTGTGGTAACTACTAAAGTGATCAGAGCATTTAGGGAAATTAAATTTGCCATCTCTAGTTGAACTCATCATACACCTAGCTAGGAGGTAGCATAGATATTCAATTATATAAAACCTACCGGGTTAGCCTAACGGTGGAGAACTCCTTTGCACCATAAATTACACCTTCAAACGGGAAGAATTACCAAAAATTCTATGTGTATGTATATTTATACAAATTATACGTATAATATATTTAGGCATATAAACAAAAATTAGATGTAATGTCCTATAAGAATATAAAAGGAATCTAGACTATACAATATACTCTTAATAATTAAACAGCTACAATTTTTGTGATCCCACACTAAGGTTTAATTTTGAGACGAGAAACGTTAATAATCTTGAGGATGTTGAGTTTGGGAGGAGAAATAAAATTATTATAGATATTGTTCTTGAAGAGAAATTGACGTTAAACCTCAATTTCAACTATCACGTTTGATAGGGTTTAGGTTTCCATGTTTTTTATTGATTAAGAAGTGAATTTAGAACCTTGATAAGACAATATCAAACAACTTCTCATTCAAGATATAGTAAATATTTCACATAATCAAAATAATAGAATAATAGAATGATAGATGATGATCCAATCAACTTTTATCATACAATGAAGGTTACAATTCTCAAAATTGGATTTAAATCATAAATAAAGAGTACAAATTGATGTGAGAGACAATAAAGTTTTGGTATTTTTCTATTGCTATAGGGTGTAAAACTATTTGGTTATAAATAAATATTTATAATTGAGAGAGATGCAAATTGCAATGTGGAGAGGTGCACATTATGTCTTGTATGTAAAGAATTACTCATAAAGCATATATTGATTTTAAAATTTCTTTTAGTTTAATGAAGACTATTTCAGGACAAGCATGATTGCTCATTATAGTCTTCAGTTATATAAAATGGATTATTAAAGTGTCATTTATCAATAGTAATTCTGATGACAAAAGTTATGCCGTGCAACCAAATTTTCTTACAATTGATGTATTGCTATTTGAAATTTGACCCAAATAAAATGATCATTTTAGTAATTGTGGGTCATGGGTATTAAAGTGTCATGTACTAAATGTATGTAAGGGATATTTCTAATTTAGGGACTAAATTAGAAATACTTAAAATTAATAATGTACCTAGCTGTGAGGTTATATATGTAGTCCCCAAGAAACAAGAGCCACTCTATTCTTATCTTCCTCCATCTAGAGAAAAAAGTAGAGAACTTTAAGTCTCGTCTTATTGGAAATTATTATTACCCAAAATCAGCAATCATCTCTATCAATAAATTAAGACATGTTTTCTTTAAATTTATAGTTATGCACTCATAATAAAATATGATATATTTTAAATAAAATTAATCTTCATATTACATATTATTATAATAAGTGATAAGGAATTCTACCATACATTCTTTATTCAATCACAAAAAATTATAATTATCATGTGTATAATTATTCTAAAATAATTTGTATTGTTATACATATTATATTTGTTTTCATATAACTGCATGCATGAGCCTTTACTACTAGTTCAATTATATGCTCCCATCTCAATGCTATTAATTAACTAACCACTTGTATTTTTTAGCTTTTAAAAAATCCCTATAAATATCAAACCAAGTGGATCAAAATTTACTAAATATAAACAAGAGTTTTATTTTTCTTAGATAGAACCACATCAAGGCACCCTGATTAGAGATATTAATTTTATATTAATAAAAAAAATCAATATTATTATGATGTTTTTCCTCAGTAGTATTAGTATTCATGGAGTCTAAATTCTGACCATCTATCCTAATTAACTGTAAATATATTAAACAATATAATACAATGTACGGTGGTATACAAGTACATTTGGACAAAAAGACATATAGCTTGATCTTTGTTTTTTCAACCATCTTTATACACTCATTGGCACAAACAAAAAGTGAAATACATAAATTAATAATAATAATAATAATAATAATAATAATAATAATAATAATAATAATAATAATAATAATAATAATAATAATAATAATAATAATAATAAATACTAGAGAGAGAGAGAGCTCAAATTGAGACAGAAGAGTATAGAACAAACTGAAGACAAGAAAAGAAAGAAAGGTCCAAATCTGTCTAATGACATTGTTGACTTTTACATACCACACCCACCTGAGATAATCCAACCGATCCTTTAAAATCAAATTAATATTATAGCAGAGTGATCGACAAACCAATTTGCTTGGCCTGAGCAAGATTTATATATGGCTTTCATATATATGATAAATAATAATAAATATATTTATATAAATATCAGATCAAAAGAAAAAAAAAATAGAATTTTTATAATAATTAGCTAGTGGTGGAGCTATAGAAGGACTGGAATAAATTCAAAGTACACGTCCATATATATATATATATATTCCTGAAATGCATTAATTAATATGATCACCACCACAACACACAGTAGAGTACAGTAGTAAATATAGAACAAAGGTTTATCTCCACTACTCAGCAACACCTGCTGAGTTGAGTGGTTTGTAGTACAATTTGTTATCCCAATCTTCTCTATATTAATATGTTTCAAATACCCATGACAAAATATATATATGACCCCAAAATTCACCATTATGCTTAGTTCAACCAGACCACCATCAACATATATATCCATTATATATATATATTTAATAATTGAGTTGAGTTATTATATCACCAACTTGGGTGTTGGTTCCTGGACCTTGTGCTCTCCATGCTCACATGTACATATTTAGAGTATATGTAAACAAACTAATTGCTCTAACACTTAAAATGATTCTACCTAGTGGATGCAACATAGAACACAAGTAGTATAGTATTATTATATATATATGTTCAAAAGAAAAAGATTCATCATATTCTTCATGAAAAGACAATCGCATATACATATATATATAATATATATATATATGTGTGTGTGAGTGAGGAAACTAAATTTTCAATGTGAGTACTTGTATATTTTCTGACTCATTAGTTTGATCATTATACAAATTAATAAGTGCAGGTAGATCGATATTCCTTTTTATCTAAATCCTCAATGAAATTAATAAAGTAGTACCACAATTATATAATAAGTGGGAAATAGAAGCTACTCGACGCAGATTACAATTATTATATTAATTGTATATGTACACATATAATAAATATAAATAATTAATATTATTATAATTAAGACAATTTGGAGTTTGGACCACCACGTACGTAGAGTTTAATTACTATTTCTTTTCTTCTTTGTTAGTACTTAATTAGTATAGTGTGTTTCTCATTATATATATGTCTATATCCATTTCATGGAATCAATTAAAATAAGGTTGTTTATAAACTTGACACACCCATTGATCTTGAAGTGGGCTTCTGAAGACACACACACATATATATATATATATATATATATTTTACACATATAAGAGTACTATATATGGTGTCTATATATAAATTTAAAGCAATTAATATATATCTCATGTTCTATTAAAAATAACCTATATATATCTTTAGGCTTCGTTTCCCATTATTTCCATGCATGCTTTTCATGTAAATATATATATTAATTTTGGTTACTTTCTATTTGTATACGCAACTATAAGTTTATTATTTTCCTTTAAGAATTAATTTGTTCACCTTCTTTGTAGTGACATTTCTAGTTTTCTTTAATATATTTTAATGATCTCGTGGTCTAAACTTGTCCACATAAAAGCTGAGCAAATTGCCCTATTGTATGTTAAAAATTACAGAGCCACACAAATTTATTTTGTGAAGAAAGTCCTTGTATAGCACTTCCAAAATAGATAAGAACTCATTGTTGATTGGTCATTTTTCTATACTATAAATATAAGGTAGGAAAGGTAATTTGTACATTATGGTAGTTCACTCAAACTGTACTTCTTCTAAGGGCAATTATGAATTAATTTCAAGGGCCTTCCAATTTGGCTAAGTGTCAGAATGTGATTGGTGCCTAGAATGACCCTCCAATTGTTGTTAATATAATGAAGTTTGATTAATTGTATAATACAATGATCAAGGGCCTAATACTAGTGGTTTATGAGTCATTAAACTCCTTAAAACAATTATTTTAGTCTAATTAGAATAAAGGTTTTCCTTTCTGAACAACCTCTCTCTTTCACTTATATATATTTCCATTTGTTACGTCACAATGCCCTATTGGTTAGGGAGCAACCCAAGTGTAATATTTTATATATATTTATATTTTTAACAATAGCAAACACCAAAATTTTAAGATTGACTTCTTTTCAACCCATTTTTCATTTTTCTCCACTATTATTTTTCTTCTTCTTAATGTGAATTTTACTTTTGGGATCAAATTAAAAAACACTCATTAAGATAATCATACTCCCCACATTATGATCTCTCTCTCTCTCTCTCTCTCTCTCTCTCTCTCTCTCTCTCTCTCTCTCTCTCTCTCTCTCTCTCTCTCTCTCTCTCTCTCTCTCTCTCTCTCTGATGTAAGCAGAGTTTGATCTGAAAATGATTATCCACAACCGCAACTTGTACTTCTCTATGCGTATATATATGTTTAGCATGTGTGCATGCTTACACACACACATATATATATGTATATATGATATGGACACATAACATAACATGATGATATGAAATAGCTACGCACAGCAATAAATAAATAACATTAAAAGGAAAAATTAATAAAAGTTTGTTCGTATGAAATATGACGTTACAGAGAGTTAACAGAAGACATACATAATCCGAAAGAAACATATATATATATATATTAATCTCAATTATTAATATATAATGGTCTGAAAGCTCAAGGCACTAATTGGGTCACTCACACTAGTATATATTAGAGAATTGGCCAATAGTGGGGCCAAATCAAACTTTTCCCATCCTATAAAAACCTCATTCCCTTCAAGCCACCCTCCTCGTTCTATAACACCAAACAAAATTAATATAACAAAAAACAAAATCCCTTTTACTAAGAAAAACTAGCTATTCTCTCTTTTCTTTTTGTAATGGAAAGTTTTCATTCTGGTGAGATTTCAAGCCTCCATTTCCTTGTTCCTTCTTCAAACCCTTCTCCTAATTATTATCCTCATCATGACCAATTCAGCATCATGAATAATAATAGTAATGACATTATTATTGATAACCTTGATGATCATCATCATCATCAGCTGATCAACAGATCATTCTCTAGTACTACTACAACTCCATTGTTTAACAACTTTAATATTGTTCCACAATCATCCTGTTTCAGTAATAACTCATCTACCTCAGATGAAGCTGAGGATCAGCATCAGCAACTGAGTCTGATCAACGAGAGAAAGCAAAGAAGAATGATTTCGAACCGCGAGTCAGCTCGTCGGTCTCGAATGAGGAAGCAGAAACACCTTGATGAACTGTGGTCACAGGTGGTGTGGCTGAGGAATGAGAACCACCAACTCATTGATAAGCTCAATCATGTCTCTGAAAGTCATGACAAAGTTGTTCAAGAAAATGTTCAGTTGAAAGAAGAAGCCACTGAGCTTAGACAAATGCTCTCTGATCTCCAAATCACAACCCCTTTTCCTCCCAACACTTCCTTCAGAGATGTCTTAGATGATTTGCCATGTAACACAGCTTATCTCAGAGCTGAGTCTTCTTCAAATAATCAGTCCACCATCACAACTTCTATGGATTTACTTGGTTAATTAAATAATATATTATATATAAAGAGGCAAAATTAATTATATATAGCCTTTTTTTTTTTTTTTTTTTTTTTCTAATTTCTTTATTATAATAGTATTGTGTTTCCTAGATTTTTACATTTTCCAACTAGGGACATCTAATTAATTGGTTTCTTTCTATATAGAAATTATTAGAAAGCCAATTAATTAAACAGGTCTTTGCCTGATCAGTACTACTATATAGATATGTATCGAGATGCCCTGATGGCAATAAATATATTCTAAGCATTTTTGTCTCATTAATTATATTAATTAATTAACCCTCTTGTGCAATAAAAAAAAAAAACCAAATTAGCTAGAGACCAAACTATTAATTATTTCTGAGAACCTTCTATAGAAATATGATTATGGAGAAAGCACTAGTTGATATGAGTAAATTAATAACCCAGATTTTTAAGAGGGAGACTGAGACTCTAAAAGAAGAAGCAATTATATCAGGTGTACGAATAATAATAAAAGAAAATAAATGAGTGGTAATGGGTGGATATAGAGAGAGTTGAAGATGACGCATATAAATAAAGATGGGGGTGGTGGAGTGGGTGATATGGCCCTTGTTTCTTCACCAAAAGCTAACTACTATAAAAAGAAAAACATGAATAAATAAATAAAAATTATTAATTTGGGAAGCTATATATCCACTATTATATGTATAAATCCAATTACTATTTACTATAGTTAGCTACCTATATATATTATGGTGTTGTTTGTTGTCTTCAAGAGCTACCTTGACTGAATATAATTGGACAAAACTTATTATATAAACTTTTTCTTTTTTTCCAACCCAATATATATTATTTTGTTTGTTTTGTTTGTCACCCCTTCTCTTAAATAATGATGATATGTTTGTTACAATTTCTATTTTGGTGGATTGATCCATATATGTATTGGAGTTTATTGCTTTAGAATATATTTTAAATTAGCTTGCTTTTGTAATTATCAAATTTTAAATCTATCATGACTGAAATACTTATTAATTTTAGGATAAATAATATTTTGAATATCTTCTTATCAAAACATATTTATTCAACTTTCAGATTTTTGTTAAATAATTATTCAGATCTTATATTTTTCTAAATAATTTTTCAAATTTAATTTTCACCAAAATAAAACTTAATAATGAACTAAGTTGAAAATATTATAACCGGACTAATTATATTTTTTTTTTCATCTACCATATAAGAAATTAGTTTCAATCTTTCTAATTTGTTATATTAAAAATATTACTGGTAAAATTTGAACTTAAAGTATTATTTTATAACATTTTGAAAAATACAAAATCCGATTTGATTTTTGATAAAAAAAAAGTTATGATCGATAACTTTTACAAAAATACATTATTTAAAATTACCGTTTTACCCTTCAATGTATGTACTTATTATTTTGTAAATGATATTTCAGAAAACTAATAATATAATTACCAAAATAGATACTCTATCATTTATTACATTTATTCACATGCCTAACATCATCATACATATATGTACACATATTAAACTGAAAGCAAATAGCTGAGAAGAATATTTACCTCTTGAAGTCTATATATCATCCTCGATTTTTTTCGTATGTTGTATCCTCGAAACGGTGATGACAAAACTCATATCTTGATCTTCCAGACTTTTTACCACACATAAGGACTAGTGTGGGCACTAGTAGGATAATAGTGTATATAAAGTCCTTAATAAAATCTTAACACATGAGCAAGAACTATCTTTTTAGTGATAGAGAGAAAAAAATTTGTTGGTTAATTCTTTTTAGCCTTTCAGAATAGTTACGTACAAATTCTTCTGTTTCAAAAACTATATAAAATTTAATTTATACGGTATATTAAATCAACTGTATAAAAGTTTTATTTAACTAATTATTTAAATTTAAATTCTTTCTTAAATCTTAAATAATTGTTTGAATAAATAATACAACTGAATTCTGTTATAGATATTTATATTCTATAACCGATTGAGAGAATCTCTCAACCACTTGAGATAATATCTCAACTACTTTTCAAATTCAAATACTTATCTATTGAATTAATTAATTAATTAACTCAAAACAAAACTAATGGGGACATCCTATATAGTGGCACATGCACTGTGTTTGGGCATAGTGCATATGACGCCTCATTTGTCTTGGTTAAGACAAGATATGTGTCTTTTGTCCTGACAACTTTTATCTTTTTCCAATTTACTTAATTTAAAAAATAAATTATTTATTACAAAATAAATCATTACTATTTTGACAATTCAAATAATTTTTTTCAAACTTCCATATACAATTTTTATCCCTCCCCTAGACAGTGTTTTAAGGTAGCGATCCGGCGACCATGAAACTATAATTCTAAGTTCTAATAAACTATATTATTTATTGAATCTCATCAGCCAAAGAATTTTATTTATTAATTCCATGATTACTCCACTATAAATATGAAACTGAACTCTTAGTAATTATAGAATTATATATTTACTAGTTTTATTGTAATATCCATTGATATAATCAATTTCAGTAATTAGCTTTCTCTGTGTCGGTTCGTCATTAGTTTTGGTAAAATTACCATTTACTCTTTTAGTTACTCCTTTATCTTTTAATACCGTTAATTCACTAGTAAAAGTATAATTTAGATCCAATCTAAATTTATGCACAACAATTTAGTTTCACAACAATTTAGTTTTATTCTCTTCTCATCTACTTGTGTTTTTTTTTTTTTGCAAATTCTTTCAAATTGTGTTTTTCCTTCCATTTAACCAAAACAAAATAGAGGCATCAATTAATTAAAATCAATTCAAGAAGGAAAATTTAGCTTAGTATGCTTAAATATAAAACATGGTGTTTTAATGTACCACACCCTATTAAAAATAGTATACCTATACTTCTAATATATTTTTCTTTCAAAAATCCCCTTACATTTCAAAAAACTTCTCTCTCTAACTCTCTCATTCTCTAGTGTTGAACCCCGACCTAGAATCTCTGTCGTCGAACACATAGACCCAGAACCTGGGTTGTAAGCCCCCGTTGTCGTCTTCACTCACGACTTTTCTCATTTTTTACATTTTCTTCTTCTAGTTTTCTAGTTTCTTGCGATATTTTTTTATATTTAATAATATTTAGCGACGTATTTGTAATGATAAACTAAATCTGAGGTTAGGAATGAAGTTTAGTGATAATTAGCAATATTTGGCGATATTTTGCATATTTAGCGATATTTAGTGATGATATTAGTGATTTATTTGTGATATCAGACTAAAAAATGCATAGTACACCGCTAAACATCGCTAGTTGTCGTGAAAACTTGAGTGTGATTTTGCGGTATTTAGTGATGTTGCGAATTAGAGACATTTAGCGATATTTCGCAACATCATCAAAAACTAGAAAAAAAAAACGCAAAAAACGAGTGAGTTGAGAACACTAGTGATGGATAGGGATTTCAAGGGCTTCATGGTGGTTGAACTCATGGATTTTGGGACTTCGGCCGGGATGGAGACAACAAGACTTAGAGAGAGAGAGAGAGAGAGAGAGAGAGAGAGAGAGAGAGAGAGAGAGAGAGAGAGAGAGAGAGAGAGAGAGACTTTTTTGAAATATAAGGGCATTTTTAGGAGAAAAATATATTAAAAGTATAAGTATTCTATTTCTAGTTGATGGTAAATTAAAAGATTATACTTTACATTTAGGCATACTAAATCAAATTCCCTATTTATAAGAAAAATAAAAACAAGTGGGTGTTATGTATGTGTGGTTCTTTTTTGTGCATGCATAAGTACTTGTGAAAGGTCAAGATTGACCTCAAGTTGTCTAACATTTTCTTAATTTGTTTTGTGTAGAAATTTTAAGTCAAAATTTCAACATTAATACTAACAATGTCGTATCTATGAATTCACATAATCTCAGCACGACTCTTATGTCAGCATATCCAATATCATGTGCAGAAGAATGAAACATGTACATGACGCTAGATTTATAGATACTTTAAACAAAACTTCATTGATGGTTGTAAAAGAATTCTTCATTGTTACAGTGGTATCTATACAAAGTTAGAATAAGTAACATTTAACTAACACTAACCACTTGTAACTAATAGTTTAACAGAAAATAACAAACTATTAGCAGAGGTAAGTTGATCACCAAGTTTGAGGACGATGTCAAGATTGGAAATGTTGGCCCCCACACATTAATATGATATTGTCCGCTTTAGACCTAAACGCTCACGGTTTTATTTTTGGGCACCTTCTCAAAAGGCCTTCATGCTAATGAAATAGATAAAACACTTATATTCAAGATTTAATAACTCTGGACTATTCTTTCAATATGGGACTATGCATTATGTGTTTGTTGATGTGGCCTTTAATGATGGATTTGTTGCCAAGGATATATGCACATGACAGGGTGTTTTCTCTGGTTTCCAAGAAGATACACACTTCAGATCCTTTGGAGGCGTTATGGAGGCAGCTAGCCAAAGTTTTGGAGAAGCTTCGGGTGGATGGAGGTTTCTTATTTCTGATTACCAGGGGCTGGTCCCAGCTTGTGCTTCTAAAGTGTGTTATCACTGATTTTTTTTCAGCTTTTAAATGTCTTAGAAGCTAACTTGGCTATGATTTGGTTATTTAGAGACTTTAATGTTGCTGCTTATTTTTTGGCAAAATGGAGTGTTGTGAATTCTTATCATTGTGACCTAAGTTTTTGGGAGGTGAATTTATCACCAAAATTATTTCTTCTCAAGTTTGATTTCTCAGAAGAAAAACATTTGACAAATTGTTGAATCACACTACACATGGAAATTGAAAAAAAAGCTCAAACCGTATTTGCCGTACAGCTATAGAAAATGAATTCAAATTAAACGCATTATCTGAAGATTATTAAATGATGAAAGTTGATAAGGTGATAAGTTTCCATATAAGGATAAGCTTGATTAAAAAAATGTGGCAATAAAGAAAGAAAGTCATTATAATTTTAATTTTCGAAAAAGGTACGAAACAATTTGGTAAGTTATCATATTGAATGCATTTTATTTTATAGCTAAAGTGGTAGACATCACAAATAATAGTGCTAAAAAAGGTTGAGAGTCTTTTAGTAAAAAAAAAAAAGTACAGAAGCAGATTGCTTTATTGTGTAAGTCAGCTTTTCATTCTTGAGGGAATTAAAATTGTTGAGGTTGCTATCTTTACATTACTTTTAAATTGATGCAAATAATCAATATTTGGTCCAAATTACAATGCATAAACAATTAACATGTCCTATTTTATAATTCTTACTTGCTTGACATTATAAGTCCATTGCCCACTAATGTATTACCTTTTGATCTCACACATACAAGTTGAATCTATTATCATTTCATAAATTGGGAGATTATACAATGTTAATGGACCAATGCCAATTACTTTTAAGAAATTACATTATTATTATTATTTTTTTGGCTGGAAAATGACCCTAAAAATTAAGTTAATAAATATTTATTTTTAAAAAAAAAATTACAAAAATTGTCAAATATAATAAATTAGTTAATAAAAATTATAAAATATATTTACTACATTTAGGAAATTTAAGATAGTATTTTACTATCCTGCCCCTACACCAACAAAACAAACAAATCAATATTTAAGGTCAATTTTGACCTTTCACTGTTCAATGACTTTTCAAAGCCAGAACACCAAAACGACTGCGTTTTGTGTTTGAACAAAACCCCAAGACTCGAGAACCTTCTCAGTCACTTTCTCTCTTCCTTAGGTTTCTCCTCGAAACCCTAGCAAAGAGTTTCTCTCTGAGAAACTCGAAGCCAAACCCTAGAAATCTCAGAAATCACCACACAAACACTAATCCAAGATCAGATCTACAATGATCTGATTTATACACAACCACACACACAAAATCACAAAAAGTAGAGTTAGAAAACACCAGATTTTCCCAAAGTTCACCAATAAATTGGCTACGTCTCCGTTGAGCTGCTCCTCAAATTTGAGAGCTCGATTCCACTATCAAAGAGGTTTCAGACATACAAAAATGAAGATTCCAAGTCACAGATATGGTTTTTGACTGGTAATCTCTTTAGTTATTACATATACTGTGTTTTATCCCTCTCTCTCTAACTATACTAACTTTCTTCCTGTTCTTGTGCATGTACGAGCATTGATCTGACTTTCTTCAAGTGTTCAAACCCTGGATCTTGAAGAACACACTCAACCGTGTAGATCTGGGCTCAGATGCAGGTATATATAGCACTTAGAGCTTCTGTTTTGCTTCTGAATGTGTTAGTTAGGTAGTTACAGAAATTAGTTAGGTGTGGATTTAACCAAATCCATTCTAACTAATTTCTGTTAGGGTTTTTAGAGGTCGAAGGCCAACTTAGGATTTTTACTTGTATTTACAGTTCTGTCCTTGTATGTTGTTTAAGTATCAGTGTAAGTGGAGGTTTATATCAACACTACATATTATTTTTTTTAAAACAAATATAATAATTAAATTAAGTTATAAGCCCAAGAGATATCATCCCAAGCCATTTTATGAGCCCAAGAGAGAACAAGAAAGATGGCTTGTACTTGGGCTTCCAAAGCAGTAGCAGAAGTGATGCATTGGGTGATATAGGCCCAAGAATGATCTTCATTGTTTACCATGGTGGCAGCAGTAAAAAGGGAATACTTTGTTGGTTCTATCCTGGTGATTACAGGTGCCTCCCTCAAGCACTGAGTTCGACATCCAAATTCATCGTCCAATATTTACTCCTTGAGCATGACAGCAATGCATGCGCTTCTTCCATAGAAACCAATCAGGGGGTCTGCCCTTAATCGTGGATGTGTTAATAATTGGATGAAATCAACAAAGCTCAAAATCATTCACTATATACGATGACAAACAACATCAATTAATTAACCTTCCTTCTTGTCTCGATCGACATTGCTATGAACCTGTATTAATTAATTAACTCTTTTCACCATCACTACAAAAAATCTTACTTTTAGTCACAACAAAATTTATGACTAAAAGTGAAAACATTGTGACTAATTATAAATTATTATTCTATGTTGTGACTAAAAGGTCCGTGACAAAAAGTATTAGTTACAAAAGTTACAATTTATTGTGACTAAATTTATTTTTAGTCACAATACTTGTTGTGACTAAAACTAAATTAGTGACAACTTGTATTTAAAGACTATGTTTTAGTCACAATTAACATTTTGTTGTGACTAAAAATCACATTTAATCACAAAAAAATTATGTTGTGACTAAAAAATTGTCAAAGTAGCAGTTTTTTGTAGTGCATATACTTATACCAGGATATATAATCATCACATCCACATGGAAATGCTATTCCTGCAAATGACCAATTTTACTACTGCTCTGAATCTTTCTTCAGGTGACATAATTATATACAGAAATTTTTGTAGTTATTATCTCTCATCATCTCTCTTTCTTTTATTGTTCAATGTGAATTTTTGGCTATTTAACCATATTGTAAGATTAAGCTTTATATGACTAATCATATCCAATTAGTGTTCTTCTATATTCTTTTCCCATACTGTGTGTTTGATGATATCAAGTTCAATTGTAAAAGGAAACTTTTTGATATGCCTTAATATTTTCATAGAGTTCTTGATTCATGACTTGGAGGTGCTTTTATCTTATCTTAATTTCTTCCTTTTTTTGAGTTTCTTTTATATCAAGGCTTAGGCTGCTAGTTCATATTAGCTATGGCATTTTATGGTTCCTTCTTGGTAAAGGGAGGAGATTGAGTCATTTAATAAGCTGAACAATAATCTTCTTGAAAGAAGATATAAAAATCTTTATAATCTGAGAACGTTCCAATTCCAATGTTGAAAAGAAATTACAAATTAGAGATATCATGTTTTTGGTTGTTGTCATTATTGAATTTGAAAGTCAAAACAGAGTAATCAAACAAGAATCAACAATCCACACCTTATGCATTTGGATATATTTAGTTTATGAAAGACCACCCAAATTGAAAAACTTTAAAAATTCAATGTGACTATACCTTCTTATCAGCCTCTAATTGAATTTCAATGGAGGTATGAAATTAAGTTTCATTTCCAAATTGCAATTTCTTTTCAAAAGTCAGAAAGACAAAAAAATATTGACTTTCTTCGTATGCCGCAATTCTCACAGGTTCCCATTATATGTTATATAAGATCATAAATGAGGCTCTAAAGTAATGGGGACATATATCTTTTATCTTCTTTAAGATAAATGCTAAAATGGTAAGTTATACAACACTACAAATGAGTGATATCTTCTTATTTTTTTTTTTTTATAAATAAGAAGACTCCAACTTGGGATGGGACATTTTGTTTACAAGGAGTATTACATTTTTATAGTGTCATTTAATGCTAAATTTCTCTAATTTCAATTTAATAAATAATTAAAAAATAAATTATTTGTGAGATGCCACCTCTTATAATATTAGCTAATAACCGTGAGATGTTTTATATATAAAATAAAATAGTTAAGAGCTCAATATCATGCTACATTAATATTGTACTTGGTCCCACCTTTTTAGTCTTCTAAAAAAAAATCTATTATAAAACTATATTGTATACATATCGTGACAAAAACTTAAAATTCACTTTAGCATACTTAATTTATTTTCTTTATATGAATGAAATTCAATTATGTTGAGAGAGTAAAAAAAGTTATAATCTTCATCATGAATCTTGATTGCTGGTAAAAAAATAAAGAGGTATTTATATAAATATGAAAATGTTATAAAATAATATAAAATAATATAAAGTAGATGAGAAGAAAGAAGAAGAAGATGAAGAGAGAAAGAGAAAGTGAATATGAGAATTTCTGAGTTGTTTATTCCAATGGGGTGAACCCCTATTTATACAAATACAAGAGTGAGATATTAAGAAACTAAGAAAAAGGGAAACTAAGAAAAAGAGGAATGTTAATTACAATTAATGGTAATAAATAAAAGATTTGGACATCCACATAATTATTAATATTTATAACACTCCCCCTTGGATGTCCATAATAGTTGCCTTATTAAAAATCTTGCTGAAAACTTGGTCAAAGGAAAAAGAGTATAGTGTAAACTAACTCCCTCCCCCTCATTTAGGCATTTGTGGAGATCTTCTAATCGACGAATTTCGATCTTGTCTGCCGTCTTCTCAAATGTTGATGTTGGTAATAACTTTGTGAATAAGTTTGTAAGATTGACACTTGATTGAATATGTTGAACACCAATATGCATTTTCTTGAAGCGTATAAAGAAGAATTTGGTGAAATGTGTTCTAACTCTATCTCCTTCAATGTACCCTCCTTTTAGTTGAGCGATACAATCAGTATTATCTTCATAGAGAACTGTTTGTGTTGATACTTCTTTATAGAGTGCAATCCATATGTTTCCCGAATATGCTATGTCAATGATCTCACTCACACACATTTTCTACTTGCTTCATAAAATGCAAGTATGTTAACATGATTTATAGTTGCCTCGTTAAAAACCTTGCCAGAAAAACCCAGTGGGACAAAATCTGAGCTAGGGAAAAGAGTACAATATATATTTCATATTCATAACTATTTGTAAGTTGCCTCATTAAAAACCTTGCCAGGAAAACCCAGTGGGACAAAACCTGAACTAAGGGAAAAAGAGTGCAACATAAATATGTCTCCCCCTCATGCACATATGATCCATAATTCTTTTGGTGATAATAGATCTCATGAGATTATTGTTATCACTTTTAAAATATTACCATATATAATCTTTGATCATATATTTTCTATAACTCTTCTAGAGTATGCATGGACTTCTAAATTATAGATGAGGGGTTCGTGGAACATTAATCTTTATCCAACTAATTGTATCATTCATGTGTGTACACAACTTTATTCATACGAAAATTTAAAATTTCAAGTAGACATGAACATAACACATTAATGGTACTATAAATTTTCGTTTGTGACAATGATGGTACTCCAAGATCATATATTTGTTCCATCTTGTTGTATGATCTTAATTTCCATATCAAAAGATCATATATCTATAATTCTTGATACATATGAAGTACTTCAGGACTTCAATACTAATGAAGAAACTTTATACATTAATATTTCTCGAAATACAAAAGAAATAAAAGTTTGTTCTTCAATTAATCAAAAACTCTTCAAGAGTCTATCACAACGTATAATTTACGAATTTATATTGCATAGACAACCATAGGTATTTTTCAAATAATAATTTACTTACATGTCTTTATTTCATACAAAGATCTTTGTCATATAGTGCGCGCGACTTTGAATTTATATCACTTAAGACATGTATTAAATTCTTCTAGAATTTTTAGATAAGGCTTATTTCAAATTCTCACTATATTAGGAGCTCCAAATGAATAATCTTTTGTTGCAACATTTATGTGACGCTTATAAATCCTCATAAAATATTCCAGGCTATAATCAAATCATGATTATATTTTCTCAATATTTAAGCCTTACTTCAATCAATCTCATGTCTATGCAAACTTTGTACAACAATTCATTATGTACAAATACATATATGCAAATTTTTCATTAGAAATATTTATTTGCACACCCTACAGGTCTTACTTCACTTTATGTGAGTAAATTTGCCTGGATTGCGTCATAATATTTTGGCCAAAAACAAAATATATGTCGATGATTCTCGACAAATCTAATACCATGATCCTTGCTATCTCATGTTAGTTTATTGCATATGCAAACATTCAACTTCTATTGTCGACAAAAATTTTAGTATATGATAATTTCCTCCCATATTGACATAACTTATAGAGATCTCTTTAAATTACATATTTTCAAATATGTTTATCATTTATAGGTACCTATATAGAATCACTTTAGGGATTCAATTATGATCAAATGTGTTATGTCTAACTTCTTTTGGGAGTCTCTTCTAGAGTACCGTTTCCATCACGGTTATCATTTTTAAATCATCAATACTTTATAACATTAAGGTATCTCCATGAGTACCTCTAGATTGAACAACTTCAGGGCAAATCAAATGAACATTTACTAATAATTTCTATATTGTTCATATACGCTTCAGGCGTTTTCAACTCATTCTATCTCAACTTTGAGTAATATTGATTTGCAGTTGGTATATATAGTTTTGAACTATATCGTTCTTATACTTTGTGCAAGGATCATTTTTCAAAAATTATCATCGATCCCAACTGCTTCTTTCCCCCTGATCGAGAGAATTTTAAGAAATTGTGATATCTAATAATATTAATACACCTGTAGGGATTTCAATATATCACAATGAATCAATATCTATTTAAACTCATATATATTATATGACGTTGAACTTCAGGTTCAATAAACTTTAGTTTCAAGTTCAATACTTATGAACTTAATTCATTTCTAAGAATGAGTCACACGTGTATAATAAGAAATACATAAATTTACACATTTTGTAAATGCATGATCATAAAATCTTATCACATTGATAAGAAACTATGCAATAAAAATCTAACAATGGCTCAAGATTGTTAAAGAAATATAATTTAAATATTTTTTATGTGCAAATATATGCATATTCTTCTTTTGAGCCTTATAAATTAATAATGAGAAGAATCTTCTGGTTCTTCAACAAAATTTAGTCAAATTCTTTGACAATTTATTGCATATGATTGATCATGTCAAAATAATTCAATTCATGAACTTCAGGTTCACTATAATTTGTATTTCAATGAAACTTTCAAAAGGTAATGTAAATTCATTACAACATAATCATTACAAGTTTCATTTTATATACACGAATAATATAATTATATTATTCTCCAAAACATATACACTCTTCAGGAGTCACTATTATGTTTATCAAACTTTATATTTCTTCAGGAATCACTATCATAAATTTAATGATGTGTATAATATAAAATGTACATGACAACTTCATCATGTTGCTATAATGGTCAAATAGATATAACCATAATATATCATTCATGTTTCCTGATATCTTTTTAACAAGTCGTCTAATTTATTAATAGACTATTCATCACTCCAATTATCATGACTTGATATATTATATATTTAAATGTACAACCAGTACATATAATAAATTATTTCTTATTATACTTTCATAACTAGATAAAAGTTATACATCTAGGTACATACAAATATATTTTACTATTCTAAGTAGCAATTGTATGTAAGACTTCTTCAGGAAGCTTTTCAAATAATCATTTTGTGATTCTTTATCACTTTGATTATATTAGATCACTAACAAATATTAGTAAATTATATATCCACTTTTGGGAATATGCAAACTAAATTATATAGTAACTATATATACACATATTCTGCACTAACAATAGTTTGAAACTATTGATTTCAAGAAATAATAAAATATGTATATATTAATTTACTTCTGGCATTGCCAATATATGTGAAATCTATATTCTTTGAAATAGAATTTCATGTCTATTCATTCTCTTCAGGGAATGATATTTAAATATTCTAAATGTACAATAAATTTGTACAATTCACATTCTATTAAATAATCAAGTATACTTTTATCTTGATTATAAGTGTGTCCGTACTACATGTACGCGACCACTATTATTCAATTCCACACATGATATATAGATTTCATGCACTTTGATTGTGTGTGGTATCTCATCTTTTGGTTGTTTCCACTTTTTCCTGGAAATATTTGAGTAGTAAATAATGTCATTGATTATTTAAAATCATTACATTCACTTCGGGGAATGACGTTGAACAAGTAGAACATTATTATAATTTTCTTAAAAATTTATTACTTGTTCATCCATAAAAAATATAAGAAATTATTCAACAATTTCTTTTACGATATTTCAAAGAATATATGAATGCAATTTTTGCATAGTCTCCAAGATGTATGCAAAATTTAATCTTTAACATATGTCAGATTCAATAATTTCCAACATTGCAAGTAATAACAATGTATAATAACATGACTAATACGAGGAATCTTTAAAAGTGATTTACTTCAATTCGTATCATTCTCTGCAGGGAATGATGAACAATAAATACTGCCTCATGTATTTAAATAACATTAGTCATGCTCATTGTTATTCTTATACTTTAATGTTTCAATGCAATTTTTTTTAACATTCTTTTTGGGTATTCAAAACCCACTATAAAATTGCATCAATAATAATCATTTTTAATGATTCTTTAGTTGTATTCACATAAATACAATCATTTTTTTTCTTCGATAAATATAAAATATTTACTTCAGAAATGTTTGTCAAAATCTATATCGATATTAGATTATTTTTCATTGTCCTCAAAGAATACAAGAACATATATATAAATATGTATTCATCTCTTTCATTATATATTCATCAACTATATAATGAATATTACGTTTGCATAATCTTCAGGATATATGCAAGATTTTATTGAGGACGCATAATCATCAGGATGTATGCAATATTTTATCGAGGATGCATAATCTTCAGGATATATGCAATATTTTATCGATGATGCATAATCTTCAGGATATATGCAATATTTTATCGATGATGCATAATCTTCAGGATATATGCAATATTTTATCGATGATGCATAATCTTTAGGATATATGCAATATTTTATCGATGATGCATAATCTTTAGGATATATGCAATATTTTATCGATGATACATAATCTTCTGGATATATGTATAATTTATATAGATTTTCTCTATCATATCATAAGCACACATATATTGTAAATATTATGAATGATAAGACCATTATATATATATGAAATCAATAATAAATATATAAAAATATACACATACATATATAATATATAGATATATAGATAAAAAGAAAAAAGAAACCAAATGATTCTTGAAATTGTTTCAGTCAGAGGAGTATATATATAAATATATATTTAGTGTATCGTGACTTTGAAACAATTCAAGAACTTTAACAAAATACTTACATTGGATCTTAGGCAGAGACTCATGCTTGAAGCTTGGGCAGAGACTCATGCTTGAAGCTTGGGCAGAGACTCGTGCTGATAACGTGTTATAAAATAATATAAAATAATATAAAGTAGATGAGAAGAAAGAAGAAGAAGATGAAGAGAGAAAGAGAAAGTGAATATGAGAATTTCTGAGTTGTTTATTCCAATGGGGTGAACCCCTATTTATACAAATACAAGAGTGAGATAATAAGAAACTAAGAAAAAGGGAAACTAAGAAAAAGAGGAATGTTAATTACAATTAATGGTAATAAATAAAAGATTTGGACATCCACATAATTATTAATATTTATAACAGAAAAAAAATAAAATAATAAAGCTAGTTTACATATATATATATATATATATATATATATGGTGAGGAAACTTAGTAGGAAAAAAATATGGCATTTAAAATAAAAAACTTAACATATAAGCTATGTGTCACCTTAAATTACCATAAAAAAAATATTAAAATTCCCTTCATGTATTTTTTTTTTAAAAATAAAATAAATGAAACTACAGTGATCGTGGAGTTGTCACTAGGGCCGGAAAGTCATCGGAGTTTGCTGTCAGTGCTGAAAAAATCACCGGAACAACTACAAGTGTCGGAGAAGTTGTCGGAGTTGCTGTCGGTACCGAAAAAGTCGTCAGAATTAGTATTATCACCGGAAAAATCACAAAGAAACAAGAAAATTGTTTCTTGGTAATTTTTCCAGGGACAATGCCAATTCTGACGATTTTTTTTTTAAGTTTGCTGTTGGTATTGGAAGAGTCGTCGGAATAGCGGTTGGTGATGGAAAAGTCGTCGGAGTGACATCAAC
This sequence comes from Cannabis sativa, assembly GCF_029168945.1. NCBI lineage: Eukaryota > Viridiplantae > Streptophyta > Magnoliopsida > Rosales > Cannabaceae > Cannabis > Cannabis sativa. Next base: position 43,662,123 of record NC_083608.1, on the reverse strand, counting down.
CTAGTATAAATATATACATGATTAACTTGTTTGTTGGATTTTTTTTTTTTAAAAAACAAAGTTTCTTAATAATTAAACCACTTGTTAAAAATGGGAAAAGTTTATTTTGAATGATAAATAAATTCATTTTCAAAAAAAAAAAAATGATAAATAAATAAAATTGAAGAGCACATTCTCAATTATTAGTATTATTATAAATAATAACAATAATGAAAGTAAAAGTGATATTATTCTAATACATATAGCAAAATTCACCAACCATGAATCATGATGGTATTGGGTTTGTTCTCACCACCACCACATCCACACCTAACCCAATCAACGGCGGCCAATTTTGACCTGACTTTTAATTAAAGTCTTGATCTTTATATATAGACCTTCTTCAACAACTCCTTCAGCTAATCTAATTCATCTCTTTTCCCCATTCCGATCCGAACCCCAAATCTCAATTTTGTCTTTCTCAAACATAACAAGGTCACCACACTTTCAGGTATCGATTCTCTTTATTCTCTCGTCTGTTAATTTCAACATTGCTCATCTGGGTTTTGTTTCCTTTGTTGGATTTGATGATCTCTACACTTGTGAGATGCCTCTGATTGTTGTAATTGTATTTAGGTTGATGCGTTTGAGCACTGCAAAATTATTTATTTATAATCAATTTGCGTGTTCTTTTCTTCATTGTGATTTATTTGATTTTAAAATTATTTGACAAAATTTTACTTCTTTGGATTGGGATATCATCAGATGATTATCTCCCTTGAAATGTTAGCTTTGTCATGAATACTTGGTCTATTTTGACCAACCTTTTGACAAGTTTCAAATACGATCAAATTATGTTAATATTATTTGGACTTGAAGATAGAAAAACGGCTTCACCTACTTTAATTTTTTTTAGTATTCTTTCATTAAGTGTGTAGGTCCACTAATCTTGTTTAGGGTTCCAACTGATCTTTACCTTGCAATTGTTAGATCTTTTTGCATCTTAAAGATTGTGGAGTTCTGCTAAAATTCTGTAGGAAACAAATATATTTTATTTTAGTGAAAAAACCATGATGCTGTCATATTGATTTATTATATTAGTTGGACTTCAATTAGATGAAATTCATTGTTTCAGTTTCTATTTTCGCTCTTTGAAACTCTATTTGGTATGGACATGAAAATTTGACTTTTGTTTGATATAATCTAATTATTTTTGTAAGTTTTTATGGTTCCTAGATTTCTTTGTAGCCATGAGAAACATTTGTCTTATTAGCAATTTCAAATTATGTGCAGGGAAAACGATGGCACCCCCCTCAACACCTACTCGAATAGGCCTTGCTGGTTTGGCTGTCATGGGCCAGAATTTGGCACTCAACATTGCAGAAAAAGGATTTCCAATTTCTGTTTATAACAGAACTACCTCCAAAGTTGATGAGACTGTTGAAAGAGCAAAACTAGAAGGTGACCTTCCTGTGTACGGCTTCCATGACCCCGAATCTTTCGTTAACTCAATTCAAAAGCCACGAGTCATTATCATGCTTGTCAAGGCTGGGGCACCTGTTGACCAGACTATAAAGACCCTCTCTGCTTACTTGGAGAAAGGTGACTGTATCATTGATGGCGGTAATGAGTGGTATGAAAACACTGAGAGGAGGGAGAAAGCCATGGCCGAGTTGGGTCTTCTTTACCTTGGAATGGGTGTTTCAGGTGGTGAAGAGGGTGCCCGAAATGGCCCTTCTCTTATGCCTGGAGGATCCATTGAGGCTTACAATTACATAGAAGATATTCTTCTTAAGGTGGCAGCCCAAGTTCGAGACAGTGGACCTTGTGTGACTTACATTGGCAAAGGGGGTTCTGGTAACTTTGTTAAGATGGTTCACAATGGCATTGAATATGGTGACATGCAGCTGATAGCAGAAGCTTATGATGTGCTCAAATCAGTTGGAAAATTGTCAAATGAAGAACTGCACAATGTTTTCACAGAATGGAACAAGGGAGAGCTTCTCAGCTTCTTGGTTGAAATCACAGCAGATATTTTCGGGATCAAGGATGACAAGGGAGAAGGTTATTTGGTTGACAAGGTTTTGGACAAGACAGGCATGAAGGGTACTGGTAAATGGACAGTACAACAAGCTGCTGATCTATCAGTTGCAGCTCCCACAATTGCATCTTCTTTGGATTCTAGATTTCTTAGTGGGTTAAAGGATGAACGAGTTGAAGCTGCCAAAGTCTTTAAAGCCAGTGGCTTTGGTGATGTGCTGACTGACCAAGTGGTGGACAAGGCAAAGTTGATTGATGATGTGAGACAAGCTCTTTACGCATCCAAAATCTGTAGTTACGCACAAGGTATGAATCTGATCCGTGCAAAGAGTGTTGAAAAGGGATGGGATTTGAAGTTGGGAGAATTGGCTAGGATTTGGAAGGGAGGTTGCATTATTCGGGCCATTTTCTTGGACAGAATTAAGCAAGCCTATGACAGAAATGCTGATCTCGCAAACCTTCTTGTGGACCCCGAGTTTGCAAAGGAGATCATTGAGAGGCAATCTGCCTGGAGAAGAGTTGTATGTCTTGCCATCAACTCTGGTATTAGCACACCTGGTATGTCCTCTAGTCTTGCTTACTTTGATTCTTACAGAAGGGACAGGTTGCCAGCTAACTTGGTCCAAGCCCAACGAGATTATTTCGGTGCCCATACATATGAAAGAACTGACATTGAAGGATCTTTCCATACGGAATGGTTCAAGATCGCTAGACAGTCAAAGTACTAAAAGTCCTTTCTTGGTGGAGGCACTCTACTGAATGTGATCTTTCCTTTCCCTCTCAATAATTTCTGCTGACTTTCATGCCCTGTGCAGAAAATTTATTTTGTGAACTTTCTGAATTCTATTTTATTGTTAGCTCAATTTCTAAGTTTTCCTTGTGTGATCTTTTAATTTTTAATGTTATATATTTTCAAAAATTGTCATTTGTTTTAAGGTTCTTGTTAATCAGTTCATTGCCCCACTTTTGACTCCAAAAGATCTTTATATATATTTATATATTGGGACATGCTTCTGTGCAATGCTATGTTTGGAGATGAAAATAACAAGAAGTTTCTTATGCTGCTTTCTGGTGATGATATTATATGCTCTCATCACATTTTAGTTTGTATATTATGTGATGATATAACATCACAACATCATTGGTAAGCTGGTAAAATGGGAGAATTAGCTTATTTTTCTTGGTATTTCTACTCAATTGATAACACTAAAGTGGCGTTTGGTTAGAGGTAATAAAATGGAATGGAATCTTTTTTATCATTTTAGTGGAATTAAAATAGAAGCATTATTCCAATACAAGTTAAATTTAAGTATTATTACCGCAAAAAATTACTTATATATTTTTTTGTAACTAGAAGTTAAATTTAAGTATTTATGCTTTAAATTACTTTTTTTTATCAATTTTTTTTATTCATTTTAAATAAGATTCCATTCATATTCTTATCCGCATTCTTATTCTTATTTTTATTTTTATATTTTCATTTCTCTCAACTAAACGCAAATGACAACAATTGTATTCAAACAACTTTTTTATGTTAAAAACACAATTAAAGAACACAAAAGGTTTTCAAGTGGTTTGTTAAATAGTTCACTAGTCTTTCTTATTTTAGGAGACCTTGAAGAATTAGAGAAGTTGAATTCAATAACTTTTCTCCAAAGCTTAAAAGTTAAAACGGCATAATATTTGGCAATGTATTTATTTTAAAATGAGTAAATAAATCTGACCTACTTGGGAGCTATCCCCTAAGTTTAAATTCAAATACATAAGCAATTAGTTTCTTATTTTGATGCCCTGGCCTTGACCAAATTTGATTGCAAATCCTTTGTCAATTTCCGGGTCCAAATGTGATTGTAATCCGTTACCTCATAAAATAATTTTCTTCACATATTTTTTTTCTTCAATCCAAATGTTTTTATCAAGGTAACATGTAAATATCTTACAGATAATCAATTGCATATATTATAAGTAATTGACTACTTTCATAGGAATAACTCTTTACCATCTTAATGGGATAACTTGTTAGCATAGTACCATCAAGAAAACTTGTTACTATTTTAGGGGAAGCCAATTGAACATATTAGTAACTTGGGGTAACCAATCACCTATGTCATTATAGTAACCGATTATCACAAACTTAACTTTAGGACTGCATAGCTAGATATTAGATAATGTCCCAAAAACTCATGCATGATGTTATATTAAAAATTTTCAAACGTGTTCATGATAACTCTATTGTTTTCCATAAAAAAAAATACTGCTAAGAGCATTTTAATAGTGTACAATTTCACTAAATTGGTATTGAATTTTCATACAATTTCACAAAATTAGTGTTGAATCTTCATATAATTTCACTTTAGGCACAACATATTATACACCAAATTGGTACTCACACTTACAACTCCATTAATTGTTTTGAAGATGCCACAGGTCGATTGTTTAGTGGTCCAACTCATAAATTATTAATTAAAATAAATTTTAAGATGCCACAAACGAAAAATATAAACCGAAAAACTTGACGAAAATATAACTCGCCCAATCTTTATATTGGGCGGATTGAAAATAATACTAACCCACCCAATTAACCCGAACTAACCCAATTAACCCGATTAAGAAGGTTTTTTTAATATATATTTATATATTTTTATTATATATATTTATATATCATATAATTTATATGACTATTTTAAAAATATAAATTTCAAACTAATTTATTTTTTTTATGGTGGTTGATTTGAACATTAAATTCAATCTATATATTTGTTTTATTATTATAATTAACTAAAACATAATAATTGTATGTAAAAATAAAAAAAAAATTAAAAAAAAATATTAGTGGTCGGTTTGGACGGGTTAACCTGACCAAATCGATAAATTTTATTGGGCGGGTTATTATTATTTTTTTTTCTTAATTGAACGAGTTGCACCTAGATTTTTGTAACCCAATCTTTACATTTAGTTAAATAAAATATAACATAAACCGATCAAACCGACCGACGTACATCTCTAGTGGTAATGGCGATGGTTGTACAGACTGATGTCGGAGAAATATGATTTGTTTTGTCATTTTTTTTTTTAAAAAAATATAATTAATTTGATCTTAATCTAATTTGCTCTTAGTTTGATTGAGAGGAGAAATGACTAATATTATAGGTTAAAGAGAGAGTGTCTCATTAACACTTTCTCATTTTTTTTTAAAAAAAAAAGAGAAATAAAAAATTATGTGAATTATTATTCTAAAAATAAATAATTCAGGTGTTAAAAAACATGAATCTCTTCTATTATTGTGATCCAACCAAATTAAATTTGTTCCATTGTGCAAACAAATGCACTCTTACACATTAAATTTCAATGGAAAATCAATAACAAAATGTGCATTTATAAGCATAAAGGACAAAAGTAAAAAATAAAACAAATTCAATGTGGTACTATTTCCAATTTCATTTTTTTTTTTTTTGTGTGTGTAACAGTGTAAGTCAACCCACCTAGCCTTGCATTGACTTGCAGTTACATTCGTTTTCAAAAAGGGTAGAATTTGTCCAAGCCCAATTGTTGTCTTCTAAATTGACCTAGGTTGGACTTCAATTACATCCAAATTCTTCAGTAATTTAAAAACAAAAAGGGGTTTAGTAACTTAAAAATGATATTATGTTGAATATTTTTTACTTAAAAGATAAGACAAACCTGAAATATTGCACTATCTTTCTGTACTATTTGCATCTCCATGGACCATGGGTGCAGAGAACATAACCTGAATCTTCTTGTATTAAAATTAGAGATAATATTCTCAATTATACAAAGCTGAATCTTTATCTACAATTTTATGATATTCCTTTTTGTCTTTTCTTCCAAAGAGCAAGCCTACCACCACCACCTACATCTTCTATCTTTTTAATTTTATATATTAATTCCAAATGTGCTATAAGATTCTTACACTTGAGATACAACCAATATACATAGTACTTGCCTAGCTGTTACCATATTGGATCACCTAAATTGAAGGATGAGGTTATACAAGTCACAAATGCCTTTCCTCACTTCTAATAGGTTGGCATTTTGTCTTTCTAGCTTCTTCTTTATTCTTTCCAGCACAACATACACATTACACCCTGTTTTTTCTTACCTTATTATATACACACCAAACATTCCACAACACATAATTTGGTATCCAATATTTTAAATGAAAAGACTTTTTTTTTCCCTTATCTTAGATTATTTATCTTATCAAAATTACTTATCACCATCTACCTCTAATTGATCTACTTATCACCCATTTAAGTTTGACTGAAATTGACCCCATTATGTAAATATCACTTGTTTTTGTTCATGTTATATGGACAATGACATTATTTTAATTGTTCAAAATAGTTGGAAAAGTTAAAAAAAATGAAACAAGATCTAATCTCTTAGGCTGTAAAAAATGACAATTATTGATCAATATAACCACTAAAGAAGAAAAAGAATTCCATTCAATTACAATGAAAACTGAAAAGTTTTCACAATGTATTTCCATATTTCCATTTCCATCAATTTTTCAAGGATTGAATCTGAGAAGAAGGAAGATGGGTGGGATGCACATAATACAAAACTATGAAGCCTTTGAACATGAATTAAATGATGTTCATTTTCTTCTACTTTTTTCACTAACTGTTTTCTCTTTTTTACCTTTCTTGTTAGTAGTAGAAAATGTCTTCTTATCCTGCTTGAGCCTAGAAGCCTCTTTACTATGGTGTGATTTAACATTGTTGTTGTAATGATGTGTATGACCAGAAGAAGCATCAGAAGCCATTGAATCATCACTGCGAACGCCATCTTCATCCTCAGCATCGGTGTGGCGGTATTTAGTAAGAAACTTCTTCTTCTCACCTTCATTATTATTATTATAACTAGTGCTGCAATCACCTTCATCTTCCTGCATTGGAGAGTCTATGTACATTGTCCACCCGGATTCACTGCTGCTACAGCCTTCTGAACTCATTCTCTTATGTATATATCTATATATATTTATATATGTGTGTGTTTTGTATAGGTGAAGTGAAGAGAAAGAAGAGAGGAAGTAAAAGAATGATGTATATATATGTGAATGAACTAATAATATGGCCTATAAAGACTGGATTTTTATTTTCTTTTTTTATGCTGGACAGAATGGAAATTCAATTTAAAGAAGGGAGAAATAAAAATCAACATAAGAAAACAAAAGGGTTGTTAAGCAAATTCATAAAAAGAATATATAAAAAGTCATTTTCACTTTTTGTCATTGTCAACACTTAATTGAACAAACGGCTTTTTGTGCTGAATACAGATGAGCTGATCACTACTATACAACTGGAGAAAACCAAAAGCTCCCCCCATGTTCTTTCATATGTTAGAGAGAGCATAACCTCTCTTTTTATTTTTTATTTTTCACTAATATCATCAAATAATTTTCCTTTTAACATATAATTCTCTGTCTTGTGACTGGCATACATGCCAGCCCATTCTATATAATTCTATATATTTATATCAATACATACAATACCCCTCTTTGGCTTTCCTTTCCATCTCATTTTGTGTTATCTTAACAATGGTTTTGGGTGTTTGTTCTTCATTCTAATGAGAATCAGATGATGAAAAAAATCAGAGGTCTTGAATTTTCAATGCTTTTGTCCTTTCATTCTATCTAGTACTATGAAAGTTGGCTACTGTCATTTAGCTATTTGGAGGTAGTAATTAGGACAGTACAACCTCAATAATTAAAGAGAAAAGAAAACAAGTGACTTTTTTTTCTTCTTCTGTCTCTTTCTTATCATTGGATTCTTGTAAAAAAAATTGTGAGATTTTCAAAAAAGAGAATTCTGATTAACTGTTGTGTGTGCATATGTTATGTTATTATATTATATGGTAAAGTTTTTGTTGTTGCATTTTTCATGTCAATGTACAAGATTGACTGAGTTGATCATTCTGGGTCTTGGATTGGGTAGAGTGAAGAAACAAGTAGACAAGGGAATAATAATAAAGGACATATGTGGTGGGTTAGACTTCATCTCAGAACACAATATAATCTAGGCTGTTCTCCACTTGAATGGTGTTTATTCAAATGACAATATTTGTAAAGCATTCTATTCAACCAACTCCTTGTACTTTATTTATTTTTTATCTTGGTGGTAATCATGTCAAATATTACAACTTTAACTTTAACACTATTTTTCAATGCCTTTTACTTACCACATTCAAATCTTCAGGCCAAAGGAAAACCAAAACAAATTGTGATTGTATTTCATTTCCCTAAGATTCAACAAAACCCCAAAAAAAACTAATGCTTTTCTTATTTTTACATTAGGCTTGTGAAGGTATAGTATGCTTTATACTTGATGTGTATTACCTTGAGATTGACAAGATATGAAGTTAAGTACATATTCATTTGCACACGACATTAGGTGATTTGGATTGTTACTTTTACTCACCCAAATCTCTTCTTCTTTTCTTAAAAAAAATGCCTAATCCGTTTCTCAAATCTTAAAGCTATTTTCTACCCCCAAAAAGAAGGAAAAAAAACTTTAATGTTCTATATATTAATCATTGCAAAATCTTTGACTTACATACCCAACCGAATCTACTTGAAAAATTACATCACCACGTTTTTAGTTAGGGTTGGGAGGATCATTTAGCTGGATATGAGCTGTATTAGAATTGCTGGTGGCATTTATATTTAAGTAACAACACACAACACTAATCATGCTTTTATTTGGATGTGTTTCACCACTTTTTTGTTCATTTTTAATTCAATATTCATATAATGATATTTCTTTTTAAAAATATATACGGACATAAGATATTTAGATAATTAGACTTGTAGTTTTATCTCAAAATTAATTAGCAATGAGTAAAATAATTTATTTTATTTTAGGATTGATTGCAATTAAATTAATCAAATTTATAGTTTTTTTAATCAAATTTTATAGTTTGTTACACTTAAATATTTAAACTTTATTTTAACGAAAAAACTATCAAAATTACATTATTTATTATATGAGTACCAATTTTTTTGACGGCTAATCTACCTAAATTGTATCATTTTTTGAAAGAAAAAGGTCCCAAGATACTCCATCATGGATGAGCCAAAAAACTCAATAACATGGAGAGGAGACACAAACCTCTGTTCATTCATTGATTGCATCATGCAAAATAATAGATTGAAGACAAAGAGGATGATCGGGCCACCAAACCTTATTAATAATAGTCGATAAAGTATACTTAGCTAAAGTGTGATCCGTCAAATAAACTGTTCTAGGACATTGCCACATGTTCGCCTTTTAGATAGTTTGTAAGACGAACCAAAATCATTTAAAATCAACCCTAAAGAAAAATCCAACAAAACATGATTATTAAATTTTGATACTACACTAAGACAATCGGTCTCAAAAATAACCTTGATGAAACCAAGTACAAGATATTGGTTGCCAACACATCTGAGAGCCAAAGCTTCAACCATTTTTGGTGGATAGCCTCCTTCCAAGAACTAAGAGGTTGATGCCAAGACCTCACATTTTTTATTTTTGGCAAACCATCCCCAAGTTGTAACAATTTGAGGATAAGTTCAAAGTTGTGTCAGTGTTAACCTTAACAAAATCTAACAGAGGCGACACATAATGGGTAATCATCTCCTGATGAGGCATGTGAGAAACTGGTAGACCGCCAGTCGGCGCCCTCTCTTCCTCCAAACTGGGTAAATCTTTTTCGTGTTGGTAGTCCAACAAAAAATTGTGAGCCCAATTAATCACCAACTCGAGAGAAAGAATCTTCTGGTTACGTACCCACTTTCTCTGAAACCAACATTTCCAAAGAATAACCAAAATCTGCTCAATTTGCTTCGTAGGGAGAGAATCAATAAATTAGTGAAAAACTCTAAAAATCTGTGCACACTGCGAGGGGATCGCTAATTTTGAAACCACTCAACTTTTGACAAGGAGTAAGGGAAGAACAACCCTACAAGGCATCATGAGTTGTTTTCGATTGATCATCACAAAAGGGCATAAATCATCATTTAAAAGACCATGGCTAATGAGATTACTTTTTGTAAGGATCCAATTCAAGGATATTTTCCAAGCAAAAGATTTAATCTTTGGAGGAATGTTAAGCTCCCAAAGTTTCTTCAACCAACCAGAGAAACATGTAGAGGAAGAGGACCTATCCAAACTCTCCAAATGAAGAGCCAACTAATAACCACTTTTAACATTATAAAGGCCCGAAGAGTCATGGCCCCAAACTAATTATCTCGAGTAGGGGAAATGGGCCACAGGATGGAAAGAATGGCAGCAACTTCATCAGGAAAAAAGGACTCACAAACCAAAGGCCTATTCCAACATCCAGAAGGGGAACAAAGACTAGCCAAAACACTATCAATGCCAAGAGTCGGAGAGGAAAGAATAAGAGAACTTGATGAAGAAGGCACCCAAGCATCCTTATAAATACTAATCATACATCCATCTCTAACCCTCGAAATAGCACATGAATCAAAAAGCTCCTTTCCTTATTAAATATTCTCCCAGACATAAGATCCTCTCTTAGATTTGTGGATGGAACCAAATGATTTATTTTTATGATACAAGCCTTTCAGCACCCTAGCTGCAAGAGAATTAGGATGATTATAGAGCTGCCAAGCTTGTTTAGCTAATAAAGCTTGATTAAAAAGATGGATGCTCCTAAAACCCATGCCACCATCATTTTTGTGCCAACATAATGTTTCTCAAGTACACCAATACATTTTCTATTTAACATTGTTCCCACCATCATTCACATCCCACCAAAATTGGGCACACATCCTATGAATTTCTCTTACAAGACGCATATGAAGCTTAAATATATTCATAGTGTAGGTGGGACTAGATTGGATTACCGCCTTAATAAGGATTTCTCGTCCAACCATAAAGAAGGATTTCGACTTCCATCCATTGAGCTTGTTCCAAATTCTGTCACGAATCGAATCAAATAAAGTTGATTTATTATAACCTACAAAACACTGAAGGCCCAAGTATTTCTTGTGGCACTCCAACCCCCACCCCACTACACCCAGGGCAATCATGCATGTTATTCCTCTCAACGTGATCAATATTGGAGATGTAACAAACCGCAATTTTCGAAAAATTCACACTTCGCCTCAAAGCCTCACCATATACCAAGCTAAAAGAGTTTTAAAGTGCTAGCAAGCAAACACATTAGCTTTGAAATAAATAGATTGTCATCAGCAAACAACAAATGGGAAATGAAAGGACCAGAAGTCCCACAAGAGAAACTGAACAAACCATTAGCACAATAACGCTTGACTAAAGCAGTCAAACCCTTAACACAAAGGAGGAACAAATACGGAGACATGGGATCACACTTACGTAAACCCTTTCCAGGCTGTTGACAGTGAGAACTTGTCAACTAATTTGTTGGCCGGTAAATCGAACTCTACTTCAAGCTTAGAACTAAGAGGAAGAAAAAGATGAAATATAAATTCAAGTCTCTATCTCAAAGTAGAGAGAAAATAAAAACTTTCTGTTACTCTCAATATTATGGTTACAAGGGTGATTTTCCAACCCCCTCTTCTATCTAAGAAAGGGGTATTTATAAACTTTAATGGCCTGGAATACATGGTGATCCCAAGGGATAAAGGGGCATCCACGAGCTGGAGGTTGTAGGTGGAATCCTCATGCCATGTACCTTTGTCTGGTGTTAGATAGTCCCGGGTTGTAGGGTAGTGGTTGCAGTGTGCCCTTAATCAGGTTACTAGGCTACGCAGAAATGATGCTCCCACTTCTTGTACCCTCTTCTTTCAGAACTGGTAGAAGGTGCGGCCGTGCATTCCTCGTGTGCATACCTTGTCCTTGTGACCATACCTTTGTTGTTTCACCCTCCTCTTTCTTGGGGAAAATTACACTCAATTTTGCCAAGCCACAGTCAAGCAACATTCATGACCTCGAGAAGGCCATGGCCGATTGGGAAGGTCATGGCCAAGTGACATTCCATGAAGCATGGTCAAGTGACATTCCATGAGGCATGGACAAGTGACATTCAAGGAGGCATGGTCGAGTGACTTTGGGAAGGCCATGGACGAGTGACCTTGGGAAGGACATGATCGAGTGACCTTGGGAAAGTCATGGTCGAGTGATATTCAAGGAAGCATTGTCGAGTGACTTCGAGATGGTCATGGCCGAGTGAACTTGGGAAGGTCATGGCCGAGTGACATTCCACGAGGCATGGTCGAGAGATATTCAATGAGGCATGGCTGAGTGACATTCAAGGAGGCATGACCGAGTGACTTCCGGAAGGCCATGGCCGGGTGACTTCGAGAAGGCCATGGCCGGGTGATTTCGAGAAGGCCATGGTCGAGTGACCATGGGAAAATCATGGTCCAGTGACTTTCATCCTTCCATCTTTCATACCTTGGTCAGCTAACCTTAAAAATTACAAGTGCTAATTTTTGGGCTTAACACTTGACCCCTAGTCTACAAGAATTCTTTTAAGTGTTGTTGTGGACTAGTTATTCTAGTGTCTTTTAACTGAATTGTAAGTTTTTCCCTTGGCACGCGCTTTGGGAAAAAATGGTTTAATTAAGAAGCCTCCTTTTTTTTCGACTTTTCTATACAATTTCCTCCATAACTTTATGGTGATCTTCAAAGATTCCTTGTAAGAGATCCTTAGTTCGAATCTAACTTTGGCCTTTCTCTCTTTTCCTTTTCTTCCTTCTTAATTTCCTAAGACAAGAAAGAAAGTGGCTTCCATCATGGCGAAGTGACTTTAAGGCCACCATGGTCGAGTGCTCTTGAATGGTCATGGTTGAGTGTCTTCAAGTCATGTATGGTTGAGTGACCTTCGGGAGATATGGCCCAAGGCTTCTTTGTCGAGTGGGTCTTGCTCTCCTTGCACCCTTTTCATATTTTAAGCATAACTCCTTTATTATTAATCGATTTAGATGACTAAAGTTGCTATGGAAAGTTGAGAAAAAGATCTATAAAATTGAGATATCCTTGGCTTTGTGACATTTCATTGTCTTGGCCGAGTGACTTCCTTGAAGTCTTGTACCCCTTCTGTATTTTGAGCATAACTCCATCAAAACTAATTTGATTTGAATTATTCAAATTGCTATGAAAAGCTGAGAAAGAGATCTACAAAGATGAGATGTCATTGGCCAAGTGACATTTCATTATCTTGGCTGAGTGACATTTTGGAAACCTTGGCCAAGTAACTTCCTTTAAGCCTTGTACTCCTTCCGTATTTTGAGTATAACTCCATCAACACTAATCCAATTTGGATGATTCAAGTTGCTATGGAAAGCTGAGAAAGAGATCTACAAGGTTGAAATGTACTTGGTTGAGAGACATTTCATTGTCTTGGCCAAATGATATTTTGGAAACCTTGGCTAGTGACTTCCTTGAAGCCTTGTACTCCTATATTTGAGCATAAATCCATCAATACTAATCTGATTTGGATGATTCAAGTTGCTATGGAAATATGAGAAAGATCTACAAAGCTGAGATATCATTGACCGAGTGATTTTGAGTCACTCAAGACCGAGTGACTTGGGAAGCTAAACTTGGTCGAGTGACCCTTAGGGTTGCTCTATGGCCGATATGGACCTTTAATGTTGTCCTTGGTTGAGTGACCCTTAGTGTTGCTCTTTAGCTGGGAGACCTTTGATGCTATCCTTGGTCGAGTGACCCTTAGGGTTACTCTTTGACCGAGAGACCTTTGATGTTGTCCTTTGCCAAGTGATTGTTAGTCTTTCTTTTCTTTTATGATCTCGTAAGGTCCCTACTATGGTAAGTAGGTTTTTGCTTGAGGGAGTATTACTCTTTAAGCGGTCTCATCCTCTTATTATTTGTTCATCATTTTATTCGGATGTAAGGGAGCTTATTTACTTGACTGTGCTACAACCTCTTGAATGATTTGTGCATGTTTGTTTATACTTGACGCCTCCCTCTCGTTTTAGCATTAGGGGTTACCAATTACCTATATTTTAGTAACTTGTTACGAGAGACATCAATTTAGCTATACATATATAAATATAATTTATATAATATATTAGCCTATCAAGTTAATGTATTGTACCATTAAGATAGCTTGTTACTATTTTAGAGGTAACTAATCACCTGTGTTCTAGTAATAGTAATCGATTGCACAAACTTAATTTTAAACTTACATGCATATCTTAGTTATACAGCTAGATAATGTATACGATTGAGATAATATGTTATCATTTTAGGGAAACTAGTTACCTTATAGTTACCATATACTAAATTAGCCTTAACCAGTGGCGGACCCAGAATTTAAAGTGAGGGGGGGCGTAAATAAATTTAAAAAGAAAATATAAAGTGTAGTTAGTGGGATTTGAACCTTTACCCTCTAACCTATTTAACAACTACCTTAACCATTACACCAAGGTTACTATTATATCTATAAATATCATCTTTTAATACAAATATATGTCGTAACTAATTAAAATACATATACATTTTTTTCTCGATTTTTTTTTCAGGGGGGGCGACTGCCCCCCTCGCTACAATGTGGGTCCGCCCCTGGCCTTAACCCATTATCCTTTCTCATAACGTATGTCATCCATCTTATCCTTTCTCATATAGCTAGATGTGTAATTAGTATTTTTCACCCTCATAATTTCGAGAAAAGCATACATGGAAGAAGTATAAACTATTAAGAAAATTTGTTGATACACTTTCTAAAGAGTTGTTTTGGTAGATTTTCATATCTGATTCGGTATTTAAAAGAGTTGTTTAGTCTAATTTTTTTTTTCTATAATTGTATACATTGTAGTCATTTGAGACCATCTGTAAATTTTAGACAATTCTTAGTTTAAAATGTTAAAAATAACGTTCAAACAGTTATTTATTATTCGTAAAAAAAAAAATAGTCGTGCGTGTAATAAAATTTTATTTTTAATATATAAACTATTTATATTCTTTTAAAAATTTAGAGTTAATCCTAAATAATTAAAACGTATATAATCATGATAACAAAAGGGAGTAAAAACACCCTCCTGCTTAAAAAAGATCAACCATAACATTCTTTTTAGGAATATGCTATGCACTTAACCTAAACTATTTATTGTTTATTCTTTTTATATGCTTTATTTTAATTTTCATGTGGGATACAATACTAGTCTACGAGAGTAAAAAAAATGTAGAAATTTAGCATGTGAAGTGATGCTTGTGTACATAATTTTGCATCTACAACTTTCATTCGTTAAAGTTTAGGCACATATTTATAACTTTCCAAAGAATTTATTGAAGCTTTATACACATTTCTACTCTCAATCTTTTTTGTATGGTACTCTCAATCTTTTTAAATAAGTACGCCTTTTCAAGTAATACGGGGAGTTTCATATTATAGAGTAATTAGTTAGAGTTTGTAATTATATTGTCATTTTTCTGTTAAGCTCTTGCTTCTTCGGCCTATTGGGCTTTTACTGGACTCAACCCATTCTATAAGGGGATAAGTTGAAAACTACCCCTTTTCATTACACATTAATCAAATATAACTCTAAAATAATTTTAATTGATAAATACCCTCTTTTATAATTAAAGTACCAAATATAACCTCATAAAACTTATCAAAATTAGACTTCTTAATGTACATAATGGGAATATAACTTATAAAAGTGGATATAAATTAAAGAGTAGTAAAATGAAGGTAAAAATTAAAATATGAGACAAAAAGTGAGTATAGAGTGTAATTTCCTCTTCTTTCTAAGGGTGGTCTTTGTTTGTTCTTTTCTTAGATAAATAGAACATAAATAAAAGTTCAGAAAATTGTACGGTATACCCTTAAAAAATCCATCGATTGACTTTATCTGATTCGGTATTTAGGACAATTTTTTAATCCAATTTTATTTTTATAGTTATATAAATTGTAGTTATCTAAAATATTTAGTAAAATTTTATAGCCACATTTTATATATTTTATATATAGAATAGATATGTATATGCTAGAATAAATTTCACATATGCATAATAGTACACCATTTTTTGGTTTCGCCAATTCTCTCTATATATATATTGAAAGCTAATGTTAATAATAGAATAAAAAAATGTTTTTATTGATAATAGGTCAAAATGTGAAGTGCTAAAGGCTGACTTTAGAGTATATATAGAAATAGTGATAACAAAATAAATTAACAATCCTAACTATTTTTAAGACTTTCCCTTAAGATGTACAATACACATTATATCAAGTTGGTTAATGTTGATTAGGTTTCGGTTAGGTGTTAGTTATTTCTGTTATTGGTGTACAACAAAGTTGTGTTTAGAAGCAAAATGTGTGTTTCATTTAGAAAAAAAAAAAGAAGAAGAAGAAGAAGAAAAATGAGTGTCAGCTGACCACAATGAACTTATTCTCTAACAATGTCACAATGGCAACAAAAAAATTTGACAAGTGAATAAAAAAGGGATGCATCATGAATTAAAATTAAATTTATTCATTCGTACATATCTTGACTCTATTTTTATTTTTCGCTCAAATAAAGATCGAATTTGCCCCTTTCCCCACTAATTGTTCTTCTTCTAACCAAAACTTCTTTAAATAAATATTTCAATTTTATGTTTTTGTTTACAGAAAAAAAAAATTAGCGTCGTTAAAATTCTAATAACAAACTCAGTGAAAAAATCTCAATTGAAAAAGAGTTCTAAACAAATATGTCATCGATAAAAAAGAACGATTAATTATGGTTAAACTACTTACCTTTATGGTTTGTTAGACTAGATTTCCAAACTTATTTTTAACTGAAAGCTACACAAACTACAACATTTGTTACATTTAAATATCCGTTTTTTAACGGTTAAACTACTTAAATTGTATCATTTGTTACACTTAAATACTCATATAATAATAATAACAATAATAATAAATATTGATATGAATTATGTTTGCCTAGAAACTGATTCTGGTGACGTGGATATCAATATTTTACATGTGAGAAGAAAGAAAATATCTCAGAGTTGAGTAGTCCCGAGTCATAGCAGTCGACTTGGGAGGGGTCCCTAGCCCTGCGCCCAGATTGATTCTGGACCTCCAGAACGGGTGTTTAGATCCCGCCAAGTAGCTTCCAACTCACCATCTTTTAGTATTTCACCTAGTGCCCAGGTTGACATTCCAACTAGGGTTTCAATTTTTGAGTCTGTCTCAGTGCAAATGTCTCAAACTTCATACTTTTACATGAATAAGACCTGCCACTAACATGTTAGAGGCATCGCAATAAGAATCTGAACACTTTCCGTTTGGGGTACCTGGGGGCCCGGTGCTCGGGCAACCTAGCGATGCACCCAAGCTCTCAGGTTGACATATTGTCAACTTGGGGAACTTCCAACAACATTATTAAAAGAGTATCCCAAACATTTTCTTTGTCTCCATCCAAAACGAGGAATCAAGTGCTATCGAGAAAGAAACAGATCGACTTGGAGGCCAAAATTAGGACCCAGCGCCCAGGTTGACTTGGTGCTTAGTCCCAGCGCCCAAGTTAACATATTTTCACCCTGGTCCATTTCAACAGTAGTTTAGAAGAAGTCTTACAGGCATATTCTCTATTTTTGTCAGCAATTAAGATTTTGGTGCTTTCGAGAAATAAACAGAGTCATCTGGGAGCCGAAATTGGGACCCAACACCTAGGTTGACACTGGCGTTGGGCCCAGCGCCTAAGTTGACATTTAGTCAACCTGAGCCATTTCCAGTCAGGCCTTTCAAGAAGTCTGTCGGGCATATTCTCTGTTTTCACAAATAACTGAGATATGAGTAATTCTGGGAATCAAATAGAACCATTTGGTAGAAAAAATCTAGACTCGGCGCTCAAGTTGACACTGACACAAGGCTCAGTGCCCACGCTAACATTTTTTCAACTTAGGATATTTCCAACCAGTTTTCCTAAAAAGTGTTCTAGGCATCTTTTCCATTTTAAGTGTTGACGCGAAAAAGTGGCCAACATCAGCTCGCTAGAATGATCAGATGAATAATAAGTTTAAGTAAATAATTTAGAAAGACACATAAAATTTATAGTAGTTCACTCTCCATGTCGTGATGGTAATGGAGCCACGTTTACATATGTACGAAAATCTTTTTTCTTTTATAAGGTTTATCAAGAAAATGATGATTGAAGAAAGAAGAGAAATCTTTACTTTTATTTCTATAAGGATAGTAAAGTAACGGTTCATGTGAATTGAGTTGAGACTTGATAGAGGTACATGTACATCACTACTCTACCTACTATCTATCTTATATATATAATGCCTTTTAGTTTTACGTGTATATATAGAAACTATACAAACATAGAATATTCTTGGGTATATTATCAATTCCATATAACCCTTTATTTACGTACGACGCCTAAGGATAATAATTTTATACCAATAGGGTCAAGTTCCAAGGGGTACAGTACACCCTACCTTTATTCACAGTGCCCTCCAATACACCAAAAACTTTATTTATTTTTTTTAAAAAAAAAATAAAAATAAAAAATGAACATGACTATGATCATCCCAAAATGCAATCTCAAGCCGCCGCGTCTGCCCACTCAACTCCAACAAGACTCATACATATATTTATTTTTTTATATTACAAAAAAGTACTTTTAGTGCTTAACCCAACATCCCTCCTTTCCTTTCCTTTTCTTCTTTTTTTCTCTGTAGAGCTTTTTAGTGAGAAAGCTAAGAAAATGGTCTCTATGCCTTATATATGAAAAGAAACAAGGACATCAGAAAAAAAAAAAAAAAGTAGGATTAGTATTATTAGAGTTAGAGGTCTCATCATGGGGTATTCGATCATCTTAGTCACGTGATCTTGAAGATGCCTTGTGCTGGCCAATCACACTATGACACTATATAGCACACATTTTTTTTTTCAAGAGTTTTCTACACAAAAAAAGAAGAAAAAACTCTCTAATTTCATTATGCTTTGCGTCCAAGTACATTGAAGTATTTTTAAATACAATATAGTACTATTCCTTGGCATGGAATAAAAAAGTGTTTAATTCAATATTTTTTCTTTAATTTGCTGCTAATTATGTATGAGATAAGATAAAACCAGTAAACCACTACTATGTTTAAAATATAAGAAGCATTATTTCCCTGAAAAATACACTAAATTTGTTCCTTTATTCCTAAAGACACGATTTTGTTTAAACTATAAAATATATACGTCAGAGAGAGAGAAATTCCTTTAGCTTATACACACCCTTAATTAATTACTTAATTAATACAAAATCTTTTCATTAAAAAAGTGAATCAATTTGCAATTAATATTGTAATGCTGATTTCTACATAATAAGACATGTATTATGTTTACGATCACAACGCAGAAGCCAGCAAGAAATCTATACCACATATATATACATAAATATAGGAAATAATTGTGTAGTGTTTAAATGATGATATATATCTCGATTCCTCGGAACATTTATAACATAAGAAAGGTACAACTCATTATATATAAATATATATATATATATATATAAATATATACTACACTATATATTCTCTATATCTCGCGCGAGATGATGATTTGACGCAAGAATAAGAACCAAATTAAAACCAAAAAAGCTAAGAGAAAAGACATAACAAAACTGCCTCATTTGGAACAAAATTTTGAAGATCAAAACGACATGTCGTTTAATATCATCCATACGACCAAAAACTAATAATAAGATTAATCAAACATGTGATTGGGGGGCTTGGTCATGATCATGATCATCATCATCACCATCACGATCAGCTGATGAGCAAGTGCAAGGTGGAAGAACAGCAAGTAGTGAAGGAGTTGCCAAGTAAGTTGGGGCTTCGTCTCCGGCCATTATGACCACAATCTTGGGGCCATCATCTTCATCTTCACCATTAACGTTCTTATTATGATTAGTACTAGACTTGTTCTCATCATTTTCGTCAACAGAAGAAGAATAGCGTTTGCGGTAGGAGCAAATGAGGAGGAGTAAAGCCAAACTGATGAGTAACAACATGATAGCTAAGCTTCCAAACAAGTATGGGATTGGAGATTTCCATACATTTGTTGTCGTTTTAATCACTACTGCTGATGTTGGTGATGTCGTTTCTGCACTACCTCCCATTACCTTTAAATCTCTCATGGTTATAAAAATATATATTATGATTTTTTAAGGAGGAGAGGAATTAAGGGTAGTTGGTTAAATATATGTTTATGGGGTTTTATGTTTTTTTTTTTTTTTTTTGGTGTTTGGGATATGAAACTCAAGGTTGGTGAGTTTGAATTTATAGGAAAAGTTGGATGAGAATGAAATGCTTAGCTAATTGTGATTGAATTGGATATTTGACCATATTGTCCTTGGAGGGTTTAAGAGGAAGATTCTTTTTTTTTTTTTTTTAATATGGTGATGTGCCTAAGTGACTTTTTATTGGTTATATATAAAAATTAAAGTGGTGGGGTTCTTCGAATTTCTGTGCAACATAATGAAGTGTACTGTTGATTCAGGGGAGCAATACTGTGTAGATCTATCTACCAAACAAAATGAGTTTCGCTCTAATTTGTAGTTTACTTCTTTCCTCAATAATCAATAGATTATTATCATTAGTTTTAACTTTATGAAAGATATATGATATAATATGTAATTAATGATATATTCCAGGCTCATCTGGACAGAAACTATTTGTCCTACTAGATGCACACTTGAATGTATTAAAAAATATATATTTACAAAAAGTTACATATATATTATTATATTTACATATTGCTATTAGCCATTATACTACTTTACATATATAACACTACTAATTTGGTGATTTTTTTGGGAATAGTTAATTGTTTCTATAATAATTATTAAATTGTAAAATTTAATATTTAATATTTAATTATATACTAATATATATATGTATTTATTTGAAAAAAAAAAATTAAACATTTAATTGTCCTTAAAGATATTGTAATGGTATTACATATAAGTACTGTTTCTCTCATAAAAGAGCACACAAACGTTTACCGTGTGAAAATTAATGTTGTTTTTTTTTTTTCTTTCAAACGATCCTAGTTTTTTTTTTTTTTTCTTATGAAACAAACGATCCTGGTTGAAACTCTACTTTCTTATCGAAAAACCTCTAAGAAGAAACAAGGGGACACAAAAGCTGTACTCATTCATTAATTGCAACATGCAAAATAAGAGACTGAATAAAAGAGAATATAGTCCGACCATCAAATCTTACTAACAATAGCCAATAAAACATACTTAACCAAAATGTGAGCTGCTATCTTAATAGTTCTAGGACAATGCACAAGATTCACCATATTAAAGTTTCTAAATAACGAACCACATTCATCCAAAATAAGTTTTAAAGAAGACTCCAATAATACATGATTATTAAACTTAGACATTAAATTAAGACAATCATTCTAAAAAATAACATTATGAAAGCCATGTAAACAACACTGAGAGCCTGCATTAGCCTTGTTACATAATTTTATATTGTATGGACACTTCCAAAAAAAATTAAAAACTTTATTGAATTAAGTACAATAAAATATAAATTAATAATAAACCACACCAATCATAAGCGTGCGAGTGTGTTCTTATTTCTTCACGGGGTAGAGGAAAAAGGAGGCACGCAAGCTTGATATTGAGATCTTTAGTTTTATGGCACTGACACTGGATCTCCCTTTGAACCAAAAAGTTGATGAGAAACAAGATGATTTCCTTGATTCACGGTCAAAGTTGGAAGTTGATCCTGTTATCGAGTGAAAACAGTCGCTCAGGAACAAATCATGAGTTGTTGAAGTCGACGAGGTTGAAAACTCTAAGAAACCTAATTTTCAATCTAATGCGAAGGATTCGTGCACCAATTTTACAACCAATCAGGTAAGAACTCCATCAACTAAGCTTGAATATAGTGAAACCTTGAAATATGTTGAACAACTTGTTGCGGAAGTCGATTTGGACGAGGTTGAGTCTTAGGCCTCACTATGGAGGAATTCTGTGCTTTGTATGTTGTTTTGGGACCGAGTCTCCCTTTCGAGTTTTTGAAGGTTTTATCAAAAGATTTTGGGTCAATCTTGGCGTTGATCGAATTATGAGGATGCACTCATGTTTTACCTTGGTAAGTTTTTTTGATGAAATTACCAGAGATCTGGTGCTCAAAGCTAGTGTGATCCATTTCCATAAAAAAAAAAAAAAAAAAAAAATCATTGTTCCTTAGACCACTGATTTGGAGTCGATTAAAAGGGTGAATTCAGTTCCTATCTAGGTTAGATTGAATGGTCTAGGCCTTCAATATTGGGGAAATAAGACTCTTAGTGCTCTAGTCAGTACTTTAGGCAAGTCTATTATGATTGATAAAGTGACTCGAGACAAAACGATGATTCAATTTGCGAGAGTTCTAGTAGAGATTGAGATTAAAGATGAGCCTCCTTGCTCTATTAGTTTTGTGACTGAAAGGAAGTAGTTGGTTGAGAAATATATGGAGTATGAATAGTTTCCCATTAAGATGGCGTCCGGTTGGAAGTAATGAAATGGAATGGATTGGAATGGAATAGAAATGAAACAATTTTCATTCCATTCCTTTGTTTGGTTGCATTTTAAAGTATTGTAATGACATTCCAATGGAATGCTCTTTCCACTATTTTGGCGGAATGACTATTCCATTTAAAAAAAAAAAAAAATCATTCCAATGTAACAAGAAAATAAATTTAATGATTTTTTTAATCAAGTTTTTTATGCATTTTAAATTTTATTTCATTCCATTCCTATTCCTATTCTCATTCCCATTTATATTCCTATATTTTCATTCCTCCCAACCAAACGCCACCTATGCTACTTGTAGATTCCTAGGCCATAATGTTAGTAATTCTGCAAAAGATAAAGGAATAGTTTGGATGAAGAAAAACCCAGATCAGGGGAAGGATAAAGTTAATGAACATAAGCAGAATTGTGAAATAGATAACATGCCTCGTAAGCAAGTAATTGTAGAGGAAGACAAAGAAGCTAAGGTAAAAGATGATACTGAACCAAAGCAAGTTGAGTCTAGAAGGTGTGGGGATTAGATTACCCCTCAAAAAATAGGAAATAAGAAATTTAAAGGGCCAGGTATTAAAACAGGGATCCTGTCAAAATCCCTGACTACAGGCCCACAAACTTCATGTTATCATTGACTTTCGTCTTGGCTATTGCCTCCATCATTAGTTGGATATAGGCTTTAAGGCTCTCCCAAGATTGCTGATTGATGTTGGTCATTGAGCTGACCTCCATATCAAAGTTCTTAGCAGCTAAAAATTGCTTCCAAAACATGGACTGTAGATCTTTCCAGTTTTAGATAGAGTCGAACGGCAACCTTTTCCATCAATCTTCGACATATTTGGAAAAATTTAAAGAGAAACACAAATATTTCCCATCTTCACTAACTTGCGCCACTTGCACCGGCCTATTATACTTGGACAGGTGGGCTCTGGGGTTCGTCTTTCCTTCATAGAGCTCCATTTGCGACATTTGGGAATTTCTCTGGCAGTTGTGCCTTAATGATTATTTTTACACATGGCTCTGAATCTTCATCTTTCAAGTCGAATTTGGCTCCACTTTGTTTCCGGGCCAAACTGTCCGTGAGTTATGTTAAAGCAATTATTTGATCCTCTAGTCATCTGGTGTAATCATCTAGGAGCTCAAGTCCACAGATTCTATCGATGATGCTTTTTCTTAAAATGCCTCCACGAGGCCTTGCTTTCTCACCCTTTGTTTTTCCCGTTTCGCATTCAGACAGTTCCTGAGGTCTGCAGTTGGCATGCTTTCTTCCAGGTCTAGATCATCCACATGAATGTTCTCATTAACAGAATCACATGGACAGTTTTTCCATCCCCTATTGTTTCCTGAGTACCCGACCCATTATTCTGCACAACTCTAGCCTGTAGATTGACTGGTCTGTTTCATTCTGTTGGGGTTGGGCAGTTACCTTTTTCTTGTTCCGTGGAACATTGTATGTGGGTCTTCTCGAAGGGGCGCCCATTACACCATTTCCTTTGTCATTTCCTAGGGTGGACGACTTAGCTCAAAGATGGTTAAACTTCTTAGCAGAAGGGTTTTCTTCTGGGAGGTTAGATTGAGCCTGTAAACATCCAAGAGATTCTTGCATTTGATGTAAGATTTCCTCTTGATCCACTAACCTCCTTTGGGTATCCGCAAGCTCTTGCTGCAGAAGTACTACTTCATGGTCTTGCTCATAGTACTCTTCTTCATAATCCTTATTTTGGTTTTTGTTGTGGTCATCCTTAGGGTCATCTTCGTGACCTTTCTGCTCATCTTCGTCGATGCAATCATCAGCGATGTGCTCTTCACGGTGTTGGTCTTCTTCGTGCAGACGGTTTCTTATCTCTGATGCTTCCTCGTCCCCCACGACACCCACCTGAGCATTTAATGGGGGACATGATTCTCTCCGTCATTGGCAACATTCCCTACCATCTCGAGCAGGTAGTTTCACCACTGCCTTTCGGGTTGCAACCATTGTTGTAGACAAATTGTATGGTAAATCTTTCTTTGTCTCTCCATTAAAGTACTAAAATATTTACCGAGATTGTTAGAAACCAACTGTAAAATAAATAAGCTTAAGAAAGAAATAATTAAAAAGAAGAAACAATAATTTTACATGGTTAGGGCGTTAATGAGCCTTAGTTCACAAGTCAATATTATTGAGCTATAAAAGCTTCAAATTATTCTTACACGAGTGTTTTGTCCCTAACTGAAGAACCCTAATTCTTAGCTCTTGATAGCATAAATGATTTTTCAAACATTTACATGAAGGGCTAATGCTTTATTTATAGGGTAGAATCGAGTATGTGTGAACCCAAACTCGATCGGTAGATTTTAGAGGTGTCAACTAGGCCTACTGACGGGGTAAAATACAATATACATTAACTTTGGGTCAATTCACAAGATAACGGTCGTCCATGCAAGTGAGGATCTTTTGGTGATGTCAGGTGTCATGCATAACCATGTTGGTACCGAGAATGTTAGAGAATATGTCGTTGGACAAATAGATAGTTTTATTTTTGTGGTGAGCGCAATCCCTAGGTCTGACATACGAGACAAACCCCCGACATGGTGGGGCCTTGTCTGAAGGATGCCACGTAAGATGATATTTGGAGTCTTCCGGATGTCTCTTCAATTTCCCATTTCAAATTATCCCATGAGATTATCGAGATTTGTCCTGATGGACTTTTTAGTCTCTGGCCAGCCTTGTCGCGTCTATAAGCTGGACTTATATCTGCTTGTGAGTTAATTTATTAATTTAATAGGGCCAAGAATGGGTCTACTTTAATTGATATTGGGTCGTAGAAATGTACACATCATTAATTTGGAATCGCGAATAACAAATTTTATTATAAAATTGGAGGGGAGAGGATATTAAAAAATAATCCAACAATAAAAATAATCTCTAGTATACTATGGGAGAACTTAATTCAATTGATTTTTTTTAAAAAAAAAAAAAATCAACCCATTTATATTCTTTCATGTTTTGTATTTTATATTTTCAAATCCAATATTACTACCCTATTATTTGGAAAATTATTATATATGAAATTATGGAAAGTAATTCAATATTCAAATATTTTAATGTAAACTTTATTATTGCATGCAAATATTACTAGATCCAAAGTTAAAAATTAGCTAGCAAATCCCTAGATTTTAATTTCCTCTCAAGATTTGCAGTAACTTATTTAATTATATAAGTCGAATAAAAATAATTAAATATATAAATTTAGCAAGTAGGGTTATAAATTATAACTTTTAATTTGTAGAGAAAAAAAAGTTGGTAGATATATATATTTTAAAAAAAGAAACAAACAAACATAAGAAATCCTTGTGGAGACAAGAGTGAAAGATTTAGAAAACAACTAATGTTTCCCACAAAAGAATATGATTCTGAACCACTGCTTTCAGTGTACATGATATATTTAAATTAAATTATTATTACATGATATATTTAAATAATTTAAATATTTGTGGCTCAGTGATTTTTCCACTAATATTAGATAAACCCTTTTTTATTATTCACCAAAAAAGCTTCTCACCCTCCCAACAATAACAATTTGAATCCTACCCTACCCAATATATATATAAAAAATATATAAATTAATCCATATAGGATATATTAGTACAGATGTACTACTACTCATCATGATATACACCATTTAATATATTAATTAATAAAACATTCTCCCCCTTGCGTTTTCGAGTAGTCGCGTATGTATATATGTAGCTCATAGTTTATGTTCATATATATGAATAAAAAATAAAGGTGAGTAGAAATATTATCAATTGTCAAATTAATAAAGTTAAAAGAGAACAGATAAGACCACAAAGGGAAGCTTCCTCCATCTTCTTCATAATTAATTGATTGCAGTTTAGGCATATTCTTTAGTTTACTTTTTTTTAATATATAGAAATGAATATCAATACAAAATAATAATTTTAGCAAAATTTTGAACCACCACATTAATTAATCGCCTTACAAACAAGAGAGAAATATTTCTAAACATACTTATTGAATTTTTAAATAGTTATTGACGGATAAACTACAAAAGAAAAAGACAAATTATATTGTGAATGAACCGTGTTAATCTAAAAAAGAAAATTGTTACAAAGTAATATTGGTAGCATCTTATTCGGTATCATATTTTTATTTGTATAAAATTAAGTATCGGGTCTCATATTATTTAAGAAAATAGTTTTTTAAAAATATTATTCACTACTACAAAATTGGGCTTTAGAGGCGGTTTTTAAGGGCTTTCAGCGTCGGTATTGGCGAAATTCGCTACCGACGCTGTTCCGGGTGACGCTAAAGGGTTAAAAACAACCGACGCCAACCGACGCCATAGGGGTCCTATGGCGTCGGTTGTTACATATAACCGACGCCATAGGGGTCCTATGGCGTCGGTTATTATGAAATAACCGACGCCATAGGGTCTTCCTATGGTTTTTTTTTTTCAGCTTCCAATTTTGTATTTTAGCATAATTTATATATATATTATTTTATTATTAATATAATTAAATTAAGTATAAATTATATATAATAACCATAAATACAAATTAAATTGAAAAGTTGAATAAATACACATCTACATTACTCTAAGTGTTTGTATATTAGCTATCTTTTTATTAATATTTTATATTATGTGTTTGTATTTTTGTAGTATATTAGTATATTTTTATAATTTTTTTTAATATATTAGTATCATTTTTGTAGTATTGTATTTTTATAGATAAAGGGTTAAAATTTGCATGAAATTTTTTGAAAACTTTGAACATTATTAATAACTTTTGATCGAGTTGTTCGCTGGAGGCGATTTTTTTTTTTTTTTGAACTTGTGTATTTTTTGTGTTTTATTTTGCTATTTTACTTAACATAATAGAATTCTTATTTTAAGTATTAGAATCAATGTTTATAATGTATTTGTTAATTCTATTGTGTTTTGGTATATTGGTAAAAACTTATCAATCTATCCTTTTGGTCACAAGTTCAAATCCCAATATAGACCTTTTTTGTATTTTTTTTATAGCTTACTATATCTATTCTTAGCACTCAACAATATATATCTTATGTATTACATCAATATTATTCTAAAATTACTCTAAGCATTTAAAGATTATCTAAATATATATGAAAAATATTCTTATAAAAGTAGGTTAAAGAAAGCATACCTTATACCAAAAATTATGTACTTGACTTCCGATAAAGTCACTTCCGATAAAATCCTAACAACCAAGTTTAAGAGAAATTAAAATCAAATATTGTCCTAATTTTACTGAAATTTCGGCAGCATAACGACTATAATTGAACGTTTCCGAAAAATTCAAACCTATTAATAACAACAAAACACAATTCAAAACAATATGAAATAATCACAACAACATTTAGCAATATAAAAATTTACCACCCATTCGATCAGTACATGTATTCACAGAACCTACTTCACTAAGGATGAATATTGAAGATATTCAAACTCATCTAACAGGCATATTATTTCACCCATCGATCCGGCGCATTACAATATATTACAGAACCTACTTCACTACAGATGAATATTTAAGATATTCATACTCTACTAAGCATTCATAATTAATTTATAATAAAATTTAGTGAGTGTATACCTCGAGCTAACTAGAAACCGATCAATACCAAATAAGTCAGATCCTTGCAAATTGACCTCACAACCTACAACATAAAGAAATACTACAAAATTACAAATTTTTTTATTTAGCTACTTACTAGTTATATAATTTATGAGTATTTAGTTACTAACTAGTTAATTTATTACTAACTAGTTAAAAATACATGAATAGAATGAAAATTAGTAACTTGCTAAGTAGTTGTAATTAACTATCTACTAGCTACTAAAAAAAATAAAAACACATGAATAAAATTGAAAATAGAAAAAAAATTGATACAAAATAGAGTTAATTTTTAAACTTTTGTTTCTAAACTAATTTTTTAGAAAACAATTTCTAAACTTTTATTTTAATACTCTCTTATCTCATTCTCATTCACAATATTTAACAAAACTATTAGTTTAAAATACTCAATATATACATATACAATATATAAAATACTCTCCTATTTATCTCATTTCTCATTCACAATATATACACACACAATACATATTCAATACAACACAAAATACATACATATATACTCTCCTATATCACATTTTTCATTCACAATATATATACACACAATACATTTCTCATTCACAATATATAAATACAATACATATTTAATAATATAGAAAAACCCTAAAAAAATTTATAAAATAAAAAATAAAGCAATGTACAGTAATAAAATTAGTAGAAATTAGATTTATACCTTAATAGACGTTGAAATACAATATTTTCTCCACTAAAAACGGTGGCCGCAGGTATAACCACCACCACCACTACCTCTACCTTCGGTTTACCCTAAAAAATGAGGAAAAATGTGATCTTTTCAGGTATATAGTTTTAGGTATGAAAAATAGAAGATTTAGAAACAAAAATGAGCTAAAATGGTGAAAAAATGGTGAAATGGGGGTGGTTTTTCGTGGTGGTTGGCGGAGAGGGTTTGGGGTTCTCTGGTTTGGGGGTTTCTGGGTTGGCTGGTCGAATGAGGAAGATGATGGGCTGAGCTAGGGTTATAAACCCTTTAGGCGTCGGTTTTTTTAGAAATAACCGACGCCATAGGGGGGACACCCTATGGCGTCGGTTATTTCCAAAAAACCGACGCCATAGGTGGTGTCAGAATCCCTTCCAAAAATTTCCAACCCTATGACGTCGGTTCTTTAATATTTGCTAAAAAAAAGTGCCTCTAAAAGCTTGGTTTGTAGTAGTGATTTACTAATTAATTATAAGACGATACCTATAAAAATATTAGTACTCAATAATAATACTCTTTTAAAAAAAAATACATATGTGCCTATGACATTTTTCAAAGTTCGCCCAAATTAAGTGTATTCTCAAACTCTCAATATATAAAGTGTTTTTTTTTTCAAAGTGAATAATGATCTTTGTATTTGTATAAGATATTACCACACATTGCATGTGTAATTTTAGTGTAACATATATAATATCTTATTATATTATGTGGTACTATACATAATTATAAATGTCTTCCACTAATACTATAATGTGGTATAACTATATATTAATATTTTACACGAGGGTTTTACCAAATCACAAACAATAATTAGGAAAAATAGAAATGAACAATGAGAAACTAGAAACAATTAAAGTAGTAAAATAATAAAAATAAATACTAAGATATATATTGGTTCAAGTCTAATAAATCAATGTAATCTATGACTCTACTCTAATTTTAAAATACTACCAAATCTTCTTTAATGATTTAAGAACAGGTACATTACAGTCGAGATCGATTCTCTAATAAGTTTTCTCAAAGTGTTTCAATTCTCACCCTCTTACCCAAATATCTTCATCATCTATAAAAGACTTCTTACACAATCCAATCTCTCTTTTCTCTGTACCTCTCTCTTTACCTCTCAATCTTTTCTCTTTATTTTTCATTATTAATCTGATCGTCTTCTCGAAATAATAAGTGTGTGTGGTTATATATAAGCTTACGATCAAAATCTTAAAATCCGTGGCTGCAAGAATCGAGGTTGTTAAGTTAGTTAGGAAATAAGTAACTTAACCAACTCTCCTATGAGCGAGGCCTCCCTGTCAGCCTAAGTAAGAGTGCATCCGAGAGCGAGTATGAGAGCTTCTGGAGTCACGGTTCAAGGCACTCGCTGAAGGTCCTTCCAGGATAGGAACGAGCCAGCTGAAGTTAACTATCCAGGACTATCTTCCAGGAGGAACAACTAGCCACCTGGAATTCCTTTTCGGAGGAGGATTAGCTTTCCTGAAGATACACCCAAAGTAGACATGATAGTCATTCGGGAACAACCTTTTAGGAGGACAACTATCATTCCGCGAGATTTCTTCCAGGAGACCAAGAAAGTTGTCCGAAAATCAACTTCTGAAAAACAGGTAACTTTCCAAAAATAACTTTTTGAGATTTTTATATTTAAATAAACTATACCACAACAACAATAATCAATTCCCATCCACACACTATCATAATTGATAACTTACACTTCTCTCAACTACTTAGGGGGTGTTCATAAAATAGCCGATCTGATCCAATCCAATCCGCACGATCCAATTCAATCCAATCCACAAAGTGCGGATATCCTCACTTGTGCGGATTGGATTGGATTGAAAATTCAAAATCCGCACTTGTGCGGATTGGATGTTGATCGACATGTAAAAGTAACTGATACAATCCAATCCACACATATTTATAACAAAATTAAAAAATTATATATACAAATAACATTACGAAATACAATTATATTGCAAAACTTAATAGATAAAATGTATATTCTATTCTTATATATTTTTTTTTTACATACAATTTTTTTTTGAATAATTCTACATACAATTTTAAATAAAATTAAATATTTTTTTATATATAAATTTTTTTTTCTTCCTTTGAATTTGTTATATGTTATTTTATTTATTTAATGTGTTGTTGGAGACATAAAATAACTATAATTTGTTTTATTTTGTTGCTAGTTATGTGAAAAAAAAAATATTTTTTCATAAATATTAAATAATTTAATATTAATAAGTAACCAATCCAAAGTAACCGATCCAGTCCGCACTTTTGCGGATTGGATTTGAGCTATTGTGTGGATTAGATTGGATCTAAAAAATGAAATCCGCACTTAGTGCGGATTGGATATTGTTTGACCAAAAAAGTGCGAATTGGATCGGATGAACAGTCCTACAACTACCGAAATAATATTTTTATTTTTCTACTAAATAATCATGAGGGATCTTTGAACATTTTTCTCAATGTCATTAGTTTAGATATATATTATTATTATTCCAATGGTCCAATTTGGGATCTAGGAAGGAAGAGATCGGCGCATACCCATTAGCTATAAGCTCAATTTGACGGCGCCTCTTGCTTCCCAAAACTACCAACTCATATAATGGGAACAAAGCAAAAAACAAATTGAGCAATAGCTAAAGAAAGATGAACTTAATTGGTCAACTTCTTAACTACTAAGACTAACTAGTGTCTAGCTAATGGATCTAACACCCAAACCAAAAAAAAAAACCATCAAGAAACATGTGAATTGAATTGAATTAAGCATCCATAATTTCTTAATGTCTCCCACTAAAGAAAATCATGACGTGGAAGTGCACTTCTCTTTAGACTAAATTGCCATATATATCCAGCTTTGGTAGGAATTCTCTGAAATAAAGCACCTAAATTATTCTTTTGGGGTGGGGTTGTGTGGTGTGGTGCCTTATAGTTTAATTGTCCATTTCTTCAACAAACCATTACTAATTTTCTATGGGGTCTTCTCCACTAGCCACAGTAATCAGATAGATATATATATAATATGTATGCATGTTCGAGACGCCACGTCTGGGGCAACCTATTATAAATATTTGTCAAACTTATGTATATTACTTGATTATTTTGGACTTAAAATAAAGTAATGATAACAAAGATCAACAAAGGTATATAAATATATATATGTAGCTTGATTAATACACCGCAATTATTTATTAGTGTTGTCATGATCCACATATGAGGTATCAAACACCATATAAATGTGAGTCAACATATTTTATGTTTACAAAATTAATTAAATTATTAGATGAGCCCGTTTGATTTATAGTTGTATGTTATTCAACCAAGAATATTAATTGAGTAGTGAAACAAAGTGGATCAACTACGAAATTAATTGGTGTGTGTTGGTAAGTGGTAATTATGAACTAAAAATATTATGCGTTGCAAGTATTATGCGTTGCAAATTAATTGGGGTCCGGGAGGCTTTGAGTTGGATCAAAGATCATTCGTGGTTCAATGTGATTTTAGAAACGGATTATCTTTCTGTGGTACAAGCTATCTGTAAATCTGTGGTTATGCTTTTCTTATTTGGCAAAGTTGTTAGTGATTGCAAAAATTTTTTAAGTACTTTGTGTAATATTTTTTTTTTAATTTTGTGAAACAATCAACAAATGTAACAGATCATTCCTTTGCAAGAGTCTCTATATCTCACCCTGATCGCCTTTTCAATTTAGACACTGTTCCGGTTGAGCTGTTACCGAGCTTGGTAATAGAATTATTCAGTTTAATAAATAATGACTTTCATTTTTTTAAAAAAAATGCTTTTTTTTTTTTTTTTGAATATATGCGTTGCAAATATATGTAGAAAATGGAATACTGTATATTTTATCCTATAATGAGGAGAAATTGAGTTGCACCACTTTTAGATTTTAAGTTTACTAATATTATATAATTAAATATGACGAGTTATAATATACTTTTAAGAGGTGGAATCGAAACTTAGAGCAACATGACCAACCTAGCATCAAATTTGATGCAGCTCTTTCACTTTTCATCTCCAACCGTGGCACCATTTACACGTTATATTAGCTATATTATACAGTACTATAGTGTCAACTAAAACATATTATTATTCATTTTTATTTTATATTATTTTTTAATAATGTTTAAATTTATAATATATTAGAAAAATTTCATGGTTCACCTACAAAAAACATTCATCAATATTTGAGATATCTTATAAACTTTTGACAAATTAAAACATAATAATAATAAAACAAAAGACATTACTTTCTATATTGTAAATTATTTTTAAATTTTTAAATTAAATTTTGTAGAAAATTTATAAATGTACACGACTGTAAAAAAAAAAAAAATAGATAAAATCTTAAATGTCGACACGGTTGGAGGCATATATCAATGTAACTTTCAAAGTGATAGCATTGTGAAAGCTTCATATTATATATATTATTATTATTATTTATATATGTATGTATATTAAATTTTGTTTAAAATATAATATAATAATATATATATTTTTATAAATTTTAGTTGTTGTGATTAGAATAAAAATATTAAATAATATTATATTTAGTGTTAAACTACACCTATCACTATAATATGAATTCTTGTTTGTCTATGCTTGATAATTTTTTTGAAAGGTAATTTTTAGTTTTTTTAAAAAATAAAATCCAATAGGAAGGTCCTCTCAATGCTCTAACGCTCACACTGAATTTGGGTCGAACTGTCTCACGACATTTTGAACCCAGCTCACTGCTTTTATGGGTGAACAACCCAATTCTTGGAACATATTACAACTCCAGGTGGCGAAGAGCCGACATCGAGGTGTTAGAAATAATTGGGGTCACAATTGTATATATAAAATGTGTGTTGGGTCATCAAATAAATAAGTCAAATTTATGTGGTCTATTTTGGAATAAAGTTTATGACTTAAGGGCATGATTGTCATGATTTTAATATGTGGATACCAATTAGACAATTTCTATATTGATGAGGGGCCAAATAGAAATAGTCAATAAATATTACCAACAGGTTTGTCTGTTGGTAATATAACGGGTAATGGTCCCCATTTGCATCGTATCTTTTCACTCTTGTATCCCCATCACCAAGAGCAAAAATTTACAGAGAAAGGTTTTGATGCAAATTGGAAGATCATACCAATAAAGATCATTACAAAGTCGATTCTATGGACTCCGGTACGCTTCCGCTATTCCTTAATTTTATTGTTTGATTCTCTTGAATTAATTAGGGCTATATACAGATTTACAGTATTTCTAACATGTGGTATCAAAACCTTTCTCTGTAAATTTTTGCTCTTGGTGATGGGGATACAAGAGTGAAAAGATACGATGCAAATGGGGACCATTACCCGTTATATTACCAACAGACAAACCTGTTGGTAATATTTATTGACTATTTCTATTTGGCCCCTCATCAATATAGAAATTGTCTAATTGGTATCCACATATTAAAATCATGACAATCATGCCCTTAAGTCATAAACTTTATTCCAAAATAGACCACATAAATTTGACTTATTTATTTGATGACCCAACACACATTTTATATATACAATTGTGACCCCAATTATTTCTAACAATCTCCCACTGGGTCACATATGTATACATAATAATGTGTTAACCTTATTGAGCTCATAACTTTGTCATCATAACCATAGGCATGTGCAATCTCGTCCATTAACTATATCAACATAGGATCAAAGCGATTTTCGTTGTATCAATCACAACTAAACCCATCAATGGTCACATATATCAACATAGCCAAATGACATAGATCAATCATGATAATGTGGTATGAAAATTACATGCACGGTGATCTATTCATGTCAATTTTCAATTGGTCCTACTTTACTTTATGGAGATCAAAACTTTAGCTTAAATGTACAAAGTGTAATAAACTGAATAACATAATTTCTGATCAGAAAAATATCCAAATACAGATGTTTCATGAAATAAATAAAACACACTAAAGACAAACTCCCACTGAATCTAGATATCCTCATAATCTAAAACACCCATACGAGCAGTGTGCTCATGAAAGACCTTGGGTGGCAAACCCTTAGTAAGGGGGTCTGCGATCATGGAGTTTGTACCTAAGTGTTCTATACAAATCGTCCACTTTGTACCCTTTCTTTTACAACAAGGAACTTGATGTCAATGTGTTTTGACTTCGTCGAGCTCCTATTGTTGTTGGAATACAATACAGCTGACTTATTGTCACAATACAACTTAAGTGGTCTTTCAATTCCATCCACAATGCGCAGCCCAGTGACAAAATTTCTCAGCCACATACCATGGTTGGATGCCTCATAACATGCAACAAATTCGCCGCCATGGTGGATGAAGCTATGAGTGTTTGTTTTGCACTCCTCCATGATATAGCTCCACCACCTAACAGATATATGTAGCCCGAAGTGGATCTCCTACTATCTTGGCATCCCGCAAAGTCAGAGTCAGAGTATCCAATGATCTCAAAGTGATCTGACCTCCTATATGTGAGCATGTACTCTCTTGTTCTCTTCAAATATCTCATAACCTTTTTGGCTGCTTTCCAGTGATCAATTCCTGGATTGCTTAAGTATCTGCCTAACACTCCAACAATGTACGCTATATCCGGACGCGTACAAACTTGAGCATACATAAGACTCCCAACAGCTGAAGCATAAGGAATCTTTTGCATTTCTTGAATTTCAAGGCTTCCTTTAGGGCATTGTTTAAGACAAAATTTGTCTCCTTTAACGACAGGGGTATCACCTGGTCTACAATCTTGCATGCCAAACCGTTTGAGTACTTTATCGATATAGCTCTTTTGTGATAATCCAAGAATACCCCGAGAACGGTCTCGATGTATTTGAATTCCTAAAACAAAAGAGGCGTCACCAAGATCTTTCATCTCAAAATGCTTGGATAGAAATCTCTTAGTTTCGTGCAATAAGCCTATATCATTAGTGGCAAGCAATATGTCATCGACATATAGAACCAGAAATATACACTTACTCCCACTAAACTTATGATACACACAATCATCAACAGCATTCATCTCAAAACCAAATAAGAGAACCACTTGATGAAATTTGTGGTACCATTGACGGGAAGCTTGCTTGAGTCCATAGATGGATTTTTTTAATTTGCAAACCATTTTCTTTGGGTCACCAACCACAAAGTTTTCTGGTTGCTCCATATAAATTGTCTCATCAATGTCGCCATTGAGAAACGCTGTTTTAACATCCATCTGATGTAACTCAAGATCAAAGTGAGCAACAAGTGCCATTATTATCCTGAAAGAGTCTTTCGATGAAACTGGAGAGAAAGTCTCTTTATAATCAATGCCTTCTTTCTGAGTATAGCCTTTTGCTACAAGACGTGCCTTAAACCTCACTACATTACCATTTTCATCCCTCTTGGTTTTAAATATCCATTTACAACCAATGGGTTTTACACCTTCTGGTAATGGGACAACTTCCCAAACTTTATTGTCTTGCATAGACTTATTCTCTTCATTCATGGCATCATTCCACTTTTGAGAGTTAGAACTTTTCATGGCTTGATGAAAGTTGATTGGATCATCTTCCATCATTCCAATGCCATCCTCATGTTCTTGAAGATACACTATATATTCATCTGGATTAATAGCATTTCTTCTTTCTCTAGTGGATCGTCGCAAAGGCACTTGTTCTTGAGGTTGTTGAGTTTGTACCTCTGGGGTTTGATTGACTATGTTTGGTTGCTCTTGATCTAAAACTTGATCAATATTAGGAATGGAATCCTGGATATTGTCAAAAGCAACTATTGGAATAGGAATCAACTCATCCTCAAGAGGAGTGGTTGATTCTAAATCCTCCTCAAAAACAAAGTCTTTAACCGTATTTCTCCCCCCAAACTCAATATCCTCGAAAAACTTTGCAGTTCCCGTTTCAAATATATTCTTTACTTTGGGATCATAAAACTTGAAACCCCTGGATCGTTCAGAATATCCAATAAAGTAGCTGCTCACAGTTTTGGGTTCCAGCTTCTTTTCATTTGGCCTATAAGGCCTAGCCTGTTGGACATCCCCAAACATGAAAGTGCTTAAGACTAGGCTTTCGCCCGTCCAAAGCTCATAAGGTGTTTTTGCGAGTTTGCTTTAGTTGGTACCCTATTCAAAATGTAGGCCTTGTCTTAAGTGCCTCTCCCCGCAGTGATTCTGGTAAGGTTGAATGACTGATCATACTCCTTACCATATCTTTAAGAGTACGGTTTCGTCTTTCAGCAACACCATTCATGCTAGGAGATCCTGGCATAGTGTACTGTGAGACAATTCCACACTCCTCTAGATATCTGGCAAAAGGTCCTGGACGTTGTTCACCTGATCCGTCATATCTGCCATAGTACTCACCACCTCGGTCAGACCTGACTTGCTTTATTCTTTTGCTAAGTTGATTCTCAACTTCAGCCTTAAAAGATTTGAACACGTCCAACACTTGAGACTTTTCATGAAGTAGAAATAGGTACGCATATCTTGAGTAATCATCTATGAATGATACAAAATATCGTTGACCATTCCAAGAAGGTGTAGGAAATGGCCCACAAATATCTGTATGTATCAACTCTAAGACATCGGTAGCTCTTTTCGCACCCAATTTCTTTGTTTTGGTCTGTTTGCCTTTGATGCATTCAATACAAACATCAAAGTCTGAAAAATCAATTGAATCTAAAATTCCATCAAATACAAGTCGCTCAACTCTATTTCTAGAGATGTGACCTAACCGTTTGTGCCATAAGGAACTTGATTTTTCATTATCCATTTTACGCTTAGTACCACGTGATTCCACATTCAAGGTTTCATTATAAGAAGCAACAGTGTCAAGTAAATATAAGTTGTCATAAACCATAAGTGAACCAGTTCCAACAGTATTTGAATTAATAGATAAACTAAAGCAATTGTTTCCAAATGAACAACAATAACCCAATTTGTCCAAACAAGAAACAGAAACCAAATTCTGTCTAAAAGACGGTACAACAAAAGTATCTATTAAGTCCAAATAGTAACCAGTACTTAACAACAACCTAAAATGCCCTATTGCTTCCACATTTACCGACTTGCCATCTCCTACATAAATGCTTCTTTCAGCATCATTTGGCTTTCGGTAACTCAGGCAACCCTGCATAGAAACACTGATGTTAGTAGTAGCACCAGAATCTAACCACCAAGTGTTTCTTGGTACTAAAGCTAAATTTACCTCAGAACAGACCAAAGTATGAAATGTACCTTTCTTTGCTCGCCATGCAATGTACTTAGCACATTCTTTCTTCATGTGTCCTTTCATGTTGCAAAAGAAACAACCATCATCACTGTTGGTTTGAGTTTGTTTCTTATGTGCAGGACCTTTATCCTTAGCAGCCTCATTCTTTCTTTTCTTGCCCTTATCCTTAGAGGTGCTTGCCAAATGAGCACTTTCAGTCTTTTCTTGCTTCAATCTTTCTTCCTCTTGAACACAAAATGAAATGAGCTCATTAAGAGTCCACTTCTCCCTTTGGCAGTTGTAACTGACCTTAAATTGACTGAATTGTGGAGGAAGAGAGATAAGCACTAAATGCACAAGCAAGTCATCCGAAAGCTCAAGCTTTAGTGCCTTCAACTTTGAAGCAAGGTGAGACATTTCCATAATGTACTCCCTTATATTTTCCTTGCCCTTAAACTTCATGGAAATAAGTTTCTTTAAAAGAGTACTTGTTTCCGCCTTATCGCTTTTTGCAAAGCGCTTCTCAATTTCAGCAAGGAAAGTTGTGGCATCGGTGACCTCCTCGGACACCGCACCCCTAAAAGCCTCAGGTATGCCGCGCTTAATGATCATAAGACTCATGCGGTTTGAACGGTCCCACTTCTCATAAATCCTCCTTTGCTCGGAGGTACTAGTATCCGTAAGAGAAGCAGGACGATCCATCCTTAATGCAAGGTCAAGATCCATGCAGCCAAGAACAATAAAAATGTTCTCCTTCCAGTCCTTAAAGTTATTACCATTAAGGACCGGTACCGAATTAAGGTTAGCAGATACACTAGCAACAGCTGAAAAGAACAATACAATTACATAAATAACATGCTCATATAAGAATCTAAATAAAACAATAAATTCAAATAATGGTTAATCCCATCTCAAGATACCAAACACAACATTAATATTAAGTCTTTGGACAGTAATATTAATTGTAAGCGGTACTCTTGTTGTAGTGATCAAACATTGACAATAAATTATGTCAAATAATATGCAATCTTTAGACTAACATATTATTCACACAAAATACCTTATAATTGTCACACATTTATCACCACAAACATGCATGCAATTCAACTAACTATTAACTCACCTTTGGGTTAGTTAATAAATTTATGAATCACATACACACAATTATCATAATATTTTTATTAAATTAATCTACACAAAAGAGATCACTTTGGTGATATTTTGTTTCAATTAATTTAATTAAAATATTAGATATCTTTAATAAATTCCATACCAAAATTTGAATTAATTGTTACTGAATTATTACAAAATTAATAAACTTATGTATACATGTATAAATAATTTAAATTATAATACTTAACAACTTTGCACATATATATTAATAAACTTATGTGCACACCGATTTCTTATATATATATATAAAAGAAAAACTGTATTTCGTT
This sequence comes from Cannabis sativa, assembly GCF_029168945.1. Taxonomy (NCBI): domain Eukaryota; kingdom Viridiplantae; phylum Streptophyta; class Magnoliopsida; order Rosales; family Cannabaceae; genus Cannabis; species Cannabis sativa. The sequence continues at coordinate 43,622,539 of NC_083608.1, read as the reverse complement.
TACTGTTATATGCAAATCGCAGCAAACTTTTGTTTTATTTTATAATATATTTATATATAAAACAAAACAATCATAATGGAAAGCATATTTATATTGCAAACAGTAAGCTATATATCTGTATCGCAAATTGATATCCCACAATGAGTGCAATTAAAATGCTATAATCCAAATTGATAAACCAACATATATATATATATATTCTCATATGTCGATATCACCAAATAAAACCAAAACTTTCAATATATGAGAGTTTCTTTCGCACATATATGCGGCTGACGATTGTAATCGTAAAGCAATAGATATATGCGGCAGAATATATATACAATCGTAAAGCATTATATAAATGCTTTGCAAAATTTTCACTTCATATATCATCGCATCATATACATAAAAAACAACTTCAATCGCAATATATATTAATCAGTGATTGAAACTCAGAACAAATTTCAGCGGTGGGACATTAGCATGATTAACTAAATATTCCAAATGCAAAAACAATAATTTAATGGAAGATCAAATTACTATAAATCCTCAAGAATTAATTTTATTGTTTGATTCTCTTGAATTAATTAGGGCTATATACAGATTTACAGTATTTCTAACACGAGGTGCTAAACCTTTACTACAAAAAATGTCACTTTTGTCAGCACATTTTTGTGCTAGCAAAAGTTTGGTATTGCACTGGTAAAATGGAATTTACTTCTGTTGTGTTGGCAAAAAGGGTTGGCAAATTAACGTTGGTATTAGAACTTTTGCGCCAGCACAAAATAAAAAGCGCTGGAAAAAATGACTTTTCTCAGCACGTGAATGCGCTGGTAAAAGTTAGATTTTAGCCACTGCAAACGTGCACTGGTAAAACTTTGACCTTTTTGCCAGCGCAGTTTGCAAAATAAAACTGTGTTAGTAAAAGTGACATTTCTTGTAATGCTTCCGGTCGATGTGAGCTCTTGGGGAAGATCTTTATTTTGGCATATTGATTCCTACTCTTTAGCTTTCTTGCATCTTCACTAGTGGTCCAAGTTAATTAAATGGCACGTAATGAACTTCTACCTTGAAGGCTCGGTCCTAGATGAATATGGTTCGGGCTTGTGTAGGTACCCCTTTTAAAAAAAAACTATTTCAGAAATACTCCAAATTATAAAACATTTATGGTTTTATAGAATTTTAAATTTTCTTATATTTTTACGGATTTTTTTTCTTACAAACCATTGTTTATACGTTGTTCTAAAAATATTAATATTTTCACATTGCAGAAATATAGTATAACGTTGTGACAATATGAAAATATCATTGAAAGAACACAAAACAGTAAAAAATATAAATAGAAAAAATTTGTAAAAATGTAAAAAATAAATAAATAAATAAATAATGTTTTTAGGTTTATTATGTAAATTTTTCTTTTAGAAAATGTCTGAATTTTCAGAAAGGCAGAAATTTATTTTTATAGTTTTTTTTTTCAAAGTTTACAAAAATATAATTTTTCAAACACTACAAAAATTTTTACTTTTAGTCACAATAAAACTTGTGACTAAAAGTAAAAAGTTGTGACTAATTATAAATTGTCATTCCTACGTTGTGATTAAAAAATCGTGGCTAAAAGTATTAGTTACAAAAATCATAATTTGTTGTGAATAAATGTATTTTTAGTCACAATACTTGTTGTGACTAAAACTAAATTAGTGACAACTTGTATTTAAATATGTTGACCGAGGTTTTCGGCAACTAATAAAATATGAATATAATAATGAGCTATAAGAAAGCGAGATGAAGACTTTTTACGTGGTTGGGGCGTTAATGAGCCTTAGTCCACGAGCCACTGATATTTATGGATGTCTTTAATACAGATCTTACACTTGGGAGAATGTTTCTTAAATACAAAGAATGTTCTTGGTGAGTTTTTTCTCTGTTTGCTCTTAAGCAGCCAAGATTCTCCGACCCCATTAAATGAGCTTTGAGGGGGTATTTATAGTGTTTTTAGTGGGGCAATCCCTAGAATTGTACTTACACATGTGTCTGTAAGTATCCATAAAGTTGGGCATTTCCGATGAATATACCATGGGTGATGCATGGTCAAATCCCTAGGTGCTGTAGGGTTTTTATGGAGAATGTCCTTTTTGTCTTATGATTGACGTGACTCTTCGCAGAGTAGCCGTCGCTAGACTTAAATGATCATTACTGTAGCGCTGCTGTTTGGGGGATGTGCCGTCAGACTTTATTGCGTGCACAGTCCCAACACGCTTCCTCCCATGCGGCATTAAATGCGACTTGATGTCTCGGGAGAGACCTGACACATCCCGGAGTGCCTTTGAGCTATGCTTGCTTCCGGGAGTACCTTGTATTCCGGGTGCATCTTCCGGGACCCATGTGAATAACGCTTCCTGGTGTCATACAAAGACTTAGCAGTTCTTTCTTAAGTAGTTTGATCCACGTGTCCCTTCCTGACTGGTCCACGTATATTGGGCGATTTTAGGAGCAACAAAATACTATGTTTAGTCACAAATAATTTTTTTGTTGTGACCAAAAGTCACATTTAATCACAAAACTTTTTTGTTGTAACTAAAAAATTGTCACTAAAGATGGTCTTTTTTGTAGTGAAAATATATTTTATGGGATAATTAAAAAAAAATATGAAAAAAAAACAATTTAAGGTAAGTTACCAACTCGCAGAAATGATCCGGAACACCAAAAGCCTTTAAAACTACTAGATTGATAAAACTCCAACTCAATTTGTCATAAGCTTTGACCAGATCAATTTTAATAGCAAACAACCCTGTCTTTCCTTTCATTCTTTGGAAGGAATGGATAATTTCTTGGATAAGGACATTGTTATCATGAATGTTTCTACCAGGAACAAATACCGCTTAGTTGAGGCACACAATTCTAGGGAGGAATATCGGTTTGACACGGTTTGCATTAATCTTAAATATTATCTTGTAAACAACATTGCACAGAGCAATAGGCCTGAACTGAGACACCTTTTGAGGATTAGGCACCTTCGGAATAAGGACCACATTGGTAGTGTTAATGCCTCTATGCATCCTTCGAGTTTCAAAAAAGTTTTGAACAGTGTCACAAAAGTCTAAACCCACATTATTCTAGTAATGTTTATAGAAAAGGACTGGCATACCATCCGATCCTAGAGCTTTCAAGCTACTCATGGAGAAGAGGGTGGACCTAATCTCCTCATCATCAGGATGGGCAAGTAAACACTCTTTCTCAGCTAAAGAGAGAGGGTCAGGATAACCAGATGGGAAAAGGAGATTCAGTCACTGTTAGAGTTACCCCCAAATAAAAGAGCAAAATGGCCAATGAACTTTTTGCTGATCTGGCCACGAGTAGACACCCAACTACTGTCACGGAACTTTCAATCTTGTTTCTCCTTTGTCTAATGGTAGCTGAGACAAAGAAAAATTTAGAGCACTTGTCACCGTCTTTAAGCCAAGAAACACGAGATCTCTGTTTCCAGGAAAGGGCTTTTCGCCTCAGTGCTTTGTTGAGCTCTTTTCTTATACAATGCTCCTCATGCCAGTCCCGAGACCCTACTGGAAGAGTTTGAAGCGAAGAAAGTTGGCCTTCAATCAACTTTATCTGACTATCAACCAAGCCAAAAGTAGACCTATTCCATCTCAAAAGGGCCACTCGAGTGGCACCAGTTCTTCAAAAGAGTCTAGCAGAGGGCCAGACATGGGAAGTAGAGATCCAAGCTTCATCAACAATCAAACGGCTAGATAAATCTCTAGTCCAAGCCGCACTAAACCGAAAAGTCCTCATACTCCCATCTACCAGGCCTCCAAAAAATAAACAGATCGGCCAATGATTAGAATTGCTTGTATGAAGCGATTTGATCAGAACTTTAGGAAACTACTAGGAGCCAACTCTCGTCTCACAACAAATTGGGAAAGTCCCAAAATGCCCAAAAACGACACAAGGACAAAACCCAGTAAAAATGGAAGCACACTTGAAGGGAACCTTCGGCGAGAAATGATGTCGCACTAAAGATAAAGGGACACGAGAGTCGGCCGTCGAGAGGCACGGAGGGCACGGAGCCTCCGGCAAGCTCAGAGGGGACAACGAAAACATAGTCTCCAAGGTTGAACAAACACAACTAGAGCAGTGGTAAGTCAAAACCACAAACGTTGTTTACTGAAGAGGAGAGACTAGACCCTAGGGAGTAGGCGACGCCGGCAATGGCAATCACAGACGGCTGGAAAAAGGCTCAAATACCCAAGCTTCTATTACTTAACTTGCCTTGAAAGTTATATTATAACATCAAGAAGAAGAGAAAAAACACAAATTCTTAATACATAAGAGCGTGTTTGGTATTGTTTTCTGTTTTTTGTTTTCAAAAAATTGTTTTTAGAAATGAAAACAAAAAATAGTTTTTAGAGTTTTTTAAAAAAGGTCATGTTTGGTTAATGTTTTTTAAAAACAATATTGACTAAAAGTAAATTGGTTTTTAAAACAGAAAATAACATTTTGTTGTTTTCAAAATTCTTGTTTTTTGCAACTCTGTTTTCTGAAAACTGTTTTCAAAAAACAAGGCCAAACAAACCAAATTGTTTTTAAAAACAAAAAACAATTTTTAATTATGATGCCAAACATGCACTAAGTTTTTTTCTTCTTCTTTAATTTTAAGGAAAAGTACGTATTGGACATTGTATGTTTTTGCATTAATTAATAAACTATGTTGAATTATATTAAGCAAAAAAACTCAGGCACATAATTTGAATTTTGTCCCCTTCAAGATCAATATGCAGAATGTAATAAGGCTGAGCTTGATTGAATGATCGAGTTGAGGATATATAGATTGCGAATAAGATGATTTTTTTTCTTCTTCTAAAGATTGCAAATATGGTCTAATTTAAAAAGAAAATGATGATAAATAATTATTATTACACATATTTACCATATTTCTAATGTTAATATGACTTTAATTTTTATTGTTTAATTTAAAAAGTAAAATAAAAAAATTTACATACAAAATTAAAATCTCTTCCTTTGGACTTTTTTTGTTATCATATTTCTCTATCAAACAAATGAACCTAGTATTAATCATCCCAAATTCATACTATAAATTTATCATTCTTCTAATCCCTTCTACCAAACAAAAGGTAAAGGATCACATAGACATATATATCATCTAATATTAATTACATTTCTCTCCTAATATAATACTCTATTTTTTAGAAATAATATAAAAAAAAAAAAAACATCATTAATGAGTTATTAATTCCTAAATTAAAAAAGAAAAAACAAAATCATTTTTGCTCAATTGCAAAAGATTGGGTAGTGGTGGAGACATTGAGGGGGTTTGCCAAGTAGGTAGGGTTATGATCTCCGGCCATGATAACAACAAACTTAGGCTCATCACAATCCACAACCACCTCATCAATTTCCCTCCTTTTCAGATCATCATCATCATCATCATCACCGCCACCGGCCGCGCCAACCGCGGTTGGAGATGAAGATGATGATGATGATTTACGGTAGGAACAAGCTAGGATTATCAAGGCCACCGTGATGAGACCTAACATCAGAGCAAGCCCACCAAACAAGTACGGAATTGGAGTGTTCTTCCAATGCGGGGAACCTCCATCACCGGCGGAATGTGTTGCTGGAGGAATCATTTGATAATTTGATATATATCTATTAGTTGTATACACTCTGTCTTTTATATCTATTTATATATATTTATATGATTGTATTTTTAGTATATTTTTTTTTTCTGAAGCTTATCAAGACTATTTAACAGTATAATCAGAGATAGGAATTAGTTACAAATCTATATGTATATATGGGGCTTTAAAAAAGGAGAGTGATGTTATTATATTCTTGCTTCTTTTATATGGTTGATATATATACTTTGGACTTTTAGTGTTTTAAAAGTTTCATTGTTATTATTGTGGTTTGATTTGTTGGGGAGTTTTTCTCTTTTATACCCTTTTTTTTTACAAGCCAAAATATGTATAACTAAGCCAACTTTTGAGTTGTTTCAAACAATGTCAATATAATTAAGTCCAAGTTATCATGACTGATATTGACTCTAGATGAGGTTAATGGAAGACGACTGGGGTCAAGTCTTTAATTAATCTATAATTTACAGTATATGGTTTTGTCTTAAATTTTGGGGAAGAAAAAGATGAAAATAATTCCAAAAGCTACAGATCATTAAGTTTATTTTTACCAATCAAGAGTAATTTAGTCAACGAAAAGAAGAAAACTTCGTAAGAGAAAGTGATAATGTTCGTTATAATGTCACACACAAATGTATTACCAAAAAATAAAGAGAAAAAAAAAAACGATTTCAATTTAATTAATATCATGGTTTTTATGTAAAATCACTAGTACATGAATATTCATGTTTTATTGATGAAGCAAACGAGCATGAAAAGCATAGACAAAGAATGTGAATTTATGTCTCTATCTATCTATATAAATATATATATCATTTCTTCTATCTATATATAAATATATATATATTAAACCAATAATATATATACCCTAGCTAGCTATTAGTACTAAACGTGTCTTTACAGCTTAAGTATTAATTCCCTCAAAACAAAAATTAATAATTAATAACGTAACTTAATTGCAAAATTTCATTACATATAAAAACAATATATACTATCTTAGTATCTCTTCCTTTTTTTTTTCATTTACAGTCTGAAATGAAACAAATTTAGGACAAAAAAAAAAGAAAAAAAAATAAAAGGATAATCATTTAGATAACCTATGGTCAGATTTTTTGCTCTAGCGGTGTATAGTGAAAACAGACACTTTATCTGTTTTGAAAAAAATTTAAAATAATTTATACAATGAAAAATAAGATTTAAATATTTAATCACACATGTAAAAAGTAGGTACAGTATAAACTCTATATACGACGTCATAAAATATTCATGTATAATCATGATGATGATGATCAGATACTAATGAGCAAAATGATGATCATATTGGTTATATATAAGTACTTTTCATGTCATTATATCATCATATATAGGACTAATAATTAATATCAATCAGAATTAATGTACTATACTACGTACAACAAATTACATATATAATAGAGATTAATGATATCAGTTAGCTATATAGCTATTTACATGGTTTTAAATTAAATATTGTTCATCTTCATCGATCATGAGCTTCTAGTCATAACCATTACATGCAGTTCCTAGCTAGCTAGCTGGGTCGGTCAGCCCAGCCCCTCGTAGAAATCTTTCATGATTTTCTTTTAGTTGTTTGTGTTATTTTTATTATTTGAAAATTTTTTAGTTGTTTATATACATATATGTATATATATATGTGCGTTACATGTCAGCAACAACATTAATTGTATATACTTTAATACTTATAATATACACTCTTTTGTTTGGTGGGTTCGGTTGGACTAGGTATATGCCATTAATTTTCCATGGTAAAATTGCTGGCTAAACAAAACATGTAGATAAATAGATACTAATATATTATTGAAATTATAAAAATTAATTAAGGGTGATGATGAGTAGATCATAGAGGAGGATGAAAGAAAATTAAGAAAAGTTGTTGAAAGCTTTCTCTGCATATTCACACAAGTGGGTTAGTGGAGGGTAGGGCTGTACATCGGTCGGTTTAGTCGGTTTATACTATATATTTTCCAACCCAACATAAAGATCGGGTTATAAAATTCTGCATGCAAACTGCCCAATTTAAAAAAAAAAAAATCTGGACCCGACCGACGGGTTGGGCGGGTTGGGCGGGTTAACCCGCCCAAACCGAATTAGGAGTTTTTTTTTTTTTTTTTTTTTTTTTTTTTTTTTTTTTTTTTTTTTCAGATTCAACTAAAATAAAAATTAATAACATTAAATACATAATATTCCAAATCTAAATTCAATTTAGGGATTGGGTTTTTTTTAATATATATTATATATTATTATATATTATATAATATATAATATATATATAAAAAAAAAAAAAAAAAAAAAAAAAACTCTTAATCGGGTTAAATCGGTTTGGGCGGGTTCATTGGGCGGTTTGGGTCAAAATTCAACCCGCCCAATTTACAGATTGGGCGGTTTAGAATTTTGTCAAGTTATGTCGGTTTGTATTTTTTTTCGGTTTTGTCGGTTTGGTTTAGTCGGGTTATTCGGGTTGGGCGGTTTACGAAAATTTCTGTACAGCCCTAGTGGAGGGACCGCTGTCCTAAAAATTATTGTATATATATTTGCAAGTGAGATTTTGTTAAATGATCTCTCTCTTTAACAATATTACATCACATGAAATTGCTTGAAAGTTATGTGCGCACACACATGCATGATCAAAACTAGTGGCGCCTATGAGTTCATGGAAATTATTATTTGCTTGGATAACTATAATAATATTATATTTACATAATTAATGACACCCCACATTGAATTTTAATATAACCGCGAAGGTTTAAGTTTAACTTAATTTTTGTATTTTTTTTTAGGGTAAATACCATTTTGGAGTTTTGCAAAAGTTACCGATTAGACTTTTTGTTTTGTTAAATGACAAATTAAATGGGTGAAATTTCGTATTAATGAAATTCTAAATTTTATTCAAAAAAAAAAAATGGATCCTGTACTTTTCAAAATGGTATAAAAATAGGACCCTGGGCTTAATTTTTGATAATTTTTTTTAATATAACCAACTTAAAGATAATTTCTAATACAAACGGATATAGAATATGTAAACAGTTTTGTCATAACACTTTTAGATCGGATTATAATTATATTTTATTTTAATACAAAAATCAATTCAGTGTCTTATTTGTACCATTTTAGAAAATAACGGTCAATTTTGTCATTTAACAAAATAGAGGGTTCAATTAGTAACTTTTGCAAAACACTGAATTTAAAATAGTATTTACCTTTTTTTTTACAGTTTTGAAATTAGAAATATAATTTATTATTTTTCAAATATGTAAAAAGACAATAAAATTACATGTGTAAGTATAATAAGATAAATAAAAAAAAATAATCATTTTTCAATTTAATAAATTTTGTGTGTAAATAAAACGTGAAATATAAAATAACAGTTGTAAAAGGGGTCACATAACATTGTGTCTATTTTTTATAGTGAAATTTACATTAAGTACTAATTTTTTTTAAAACTTTACATTTATACTTTGATAAAAAAAAAAAAAAAAAACATTACATTTATATTTTTTATACTTATTTTTTTTTTTTTTTGTTTTTTACTGTTTTTTACTTATTAAAGTTTCAAAGAATTTTTTTTCACTCTTTTTTTTTTGTTTTTTTTAAGTTAGTTGCTCATCTCTTTTTTATTTTTTTTTTGACAGCGAGAACTCGTCAATTAACTTGTTGATCGAAATGTCAAACTATGCTTCAAGCTCAGATCTAAGACGAAAAAAAAAAAAATATGAAATCAAAATGCTATCTCAAAATGGAGAGAAAATGATAAACTTTCTATTGCATGCTCTCTTGAGGTCAAGTTACAAGAATGATTTTTCAACCCCCTCTCACATCTGAAAAATGATTTATAGGCTCTAATGGCCTGAAGTACAAGGTGGTCTCAAGGGGATAATGTGTCACTTTCAGGCTGCACGTCGCAGGTGCAGGAGGTGGCCTTGCTTCTCATACCTTTGTTTGGTGCCGAGTGGTCCCCAGTCACAGAAGTGGTCCCCGAATATATAAGTGTGGTTACAGTGGACTCTCAGTCGGGTCCTCAGATCTTGCAGGAAGGTTGCCTCTACTACTCATACCTCCTTACTTTTAGAGCTTGTAGAGGGTGTGGTTGTACACTTCTCCTTTGCACGCCTTATCCTTTGATTTTTCCTATAACGATATTCTCTTTTATGTGCATTCAAATTTCACCTTCACTCCTCTTCACGCAAGCAACATACTCGGCACTTCGTAACGCTTTCACGCTAACAGGCTTGCATGCACACACATACACGCATGCTTGCATGCACGCTCACGGATGCACACACGTGCACGCATGCATGCTCACATTCGAGGCCCCATCTCGCAGCCCCTTGCATCCTCGTAGCGTCGCACCCGTACACATTCACGCTCGTATGCAAGCCCTCTTCTCGCCGCCTTGCAGCCTCACAGCCTTGCACTTGCATGCATGCACGCTCGCATGTGAGCCTTCGTCTCGCTGTCTTGCAGCCTCGCAGCTGCGCATGCAAGCCCCTCACACAGACGTTACCATGGGACGAACGGATGCTCCACCGTGGCTCGCACGGATGCTCCTCCACTTGCATAAAGGCTCCACAACTCACCCAAATGCTCCCCAACTTGTCCAACGGCTCATGTGCTCGTGCAATGTCTCATGAGCTCGCACAATAGCTCATGGACTCGCACAATGGCTCACCGTCTTGCACACTGGCACATGGGCTCTCACACCCAGTTGTCACAATTTAGCGGTCTTACTATTTTTGTCATAAATATCTTGATATATTTTGAAATTAGACGATTCAAAATGTGTTGGAAAGATGAGAAATAATCTATGGGTTTTATATTTATGACAAGATCTAATTCTCAATGCATCATTATGAAAATCCCCCTATAATTATAATTTAGTAAGTTAATCTTACTAACTCTGCTTGTGAGTTATTATGGGATTGACTTCCGAGTTGCGTGGATATACCTTGAGACTTGCAAGCATTGATTCTCGAAATTAACGAGCCCTAGACCATACGCATTGATTCAGTCTTTTTTCGGCCGACTCTTAAAGTCGATGTCTCTGTACTAAGTGTTTACTCAATCTTAAAAATCACTTCCGTCAATTTTCGGGATTAAAATTTCTCCTCTCTCTCTCTCTCTCTCTCTCTCTCTCTCTCTCTCTCTCTCTCTCTCTCTCTCTCTCTCTCTCTCTCTCTCTCTCTCTCTCTCTCTCTCTCTCTCTCTCTCTCTCTCTCTCTCTCTCTCTCTCTCTCTCTCTCTCTCTCTCTCTCTCTCTCTCTCTCTCTCTCTCTCAAACTAATTATTCTTATTTGTGCATACATATAAATATATATAATAAATGTATATTTTTATGTCTCATTTTTTTAACACTCTTTCTCTCTCTTATAAAAAAAAAAATTAAAAACATTCCTCCTTTATTTTTTTATCTTTTATATGATTAATTAAAGTAGTATATTTTTTTGGATGTTTTATAGTTTATTCAGAGTTAATATATGAATAATTTGCATATTTTAACAAGATTAATGTCTTATTATTTTTCTGTTGATTTATAGTTATCTTTTTGCTATTTTATAGTTATTTTTATATTGTAATTTAGGTCTTCTATAGTTATTTTTCTGTTATATTTTTATTTTTTTTAATAGTTGTTTTTTAGTTTATGTGTATTTTTTATTGTTATATTTTCAATTTATTGTAGACAATATTTTTGTTGTATATATGTGCATTTGTTTTGTTATTTTTTAGTTATTTTTAACTTTATAGTTGTTCTTTAACTGTCACTAACTTATAAAAGAAAAGAGAAAAAAATGAAAGAATAAAGTTGTAATAACAAATTCTATGAAAAAAAAAAAATGTAATAGTACAAAAAGATAAATCAAGTTATCAAAACTAAGTAAAAATAATTATAATACAAAAACATATTGAAGAGTTGATATTATTTTGCTCATTGCAATTAGATCAATGTTTTGTTATTTTTCTATTGCTTTATAATTATATTTTTGTTGTTTTATAGTTTTTTGTTAAGTTGTTCTAGGATTATTTTTTAGTTATTTTTCAGTTGTTTTTTTATTTTACTGAACACAATATTTTGTAATTTTGAAACTTTAAACACACTATTTTTATGAAGTTGGTACAATAAAAATGTAGCACATTTCGTGTTAATAAACTTTCTCCCATTTTACAGTTTCTTTGTAAGTTCCCTTTTTGAAAACTAAAAACTAACTTCCATATCAATATAGTATAGGATAATGCTTCAGTAGAGGTATTGAAAATAACTTTATATATGTCCTCCAGTATTTTAAAATATTTTGTGGTAGATTATACAAAGCGCAATATAATTTATCACCTAAAAATTGAAGAATAATATGTATAAAAATTATAACAAACACAGAGGAGGGAATGTGATAAATAAATGGAAATCAGACAAAAATATAATTTAATAGAGTCATAATCAAAATTAGAAAAATATATATATATATATATATATATACATATATATATATATATCTTTATATATTAAAAGTGTCTATCTAGCGGCATTTCTTGGTTTAACATTCTTAGTTTAACAGAATATACTTAAAAATAAAAGAATATTCTGTTAAATTTAACGATTAGGTTTGATCTCTCGTTAAAAAATAAACCCAATAATTAAACCCAAAAAATTAAACAATCTTTTAAATAAACAATCTTTTAAATATTAATAATCTCTTTTTAAATTAAAAAAATCATCTTAAACACATATCTCTAACAAACCTATCTTGAGAGAATATTAATAATTTTTTTATTTATTTTTTAAAAAAGAAAAATATAGATAAAATATTTAGAAAAGATAATATAAAAGAAGATTGATTGTGTTGGCTTAGAGATTTTTGGGTTGGGCTTAAAAAAATAATAAAAAAAAAAAAGATAAAATGGGCTGTAATTAGTATTTACCTTATATGTTTGTGCTTATTTTTAGTTTTATTTTTAATTTTACCACCAAGAGGAGAAGGTTAAAAAATATTAGAATATGAAAATATTATTGGTGCTTATTAGTAATTTGCAAAGAATGTGAAAGTCTATAAATATATAGTTGTGTAGCTATTATTAGATATGAAATGAGATAATAGAACTTTTTTCAATTAGAAGATTAATGTACATTTTACTATTAATAACATACATTATTATAACACAACTATATTTTACTTACTAAATATACTGACACATATTTTATTTTTATAAAACAAATCGTTCAAATAATTATACTATTTTAATTATTAATTCAAATAAAAAACTAAAATATTAAATAAAACTAACACTACGTGGCTTGGCACGTAACAATCACCTAGTATATATAGGGAAATTTGATTTTCTATGCTTAGAAAATCAAAAAATTTGATTTTTAAACCAAAAATTTAAAACCTAAAAAAACTATTCCTTTTTTTTCAAAACCCCAAAAATACCCCCCTCACAATATTCTCTCTCTCTGCATCATCTCTCTCTCCCTCTATCTCACCCCAACCGCCCACCCTCACCCGAACCACCCTCACCCACCCACGTCAACCCCAACGCCGATCACCACCCTCACCCCCGTCGACCACGACCCCAACCCCTCCGACTCCAACCCCAACCCGAAAGAGCAACCCCAGTCTCTGAAACTTTTTTTTTTTTTTTTTTCCGCGATTTGAGAGAGGGAAGAAGACAAAGGTCCGATGGTCGGACCTTGGGGGTCCGATGGTCGGACCCATCGGACCCCAAGGTCCGACCATCGGACCTTTGAATTTTTTTTTTTTTATTTTTTTTTTTTTCTGCGATTTTGGAGAGAGAGGAAGAAAGGGTCCGATGGTCGGGTCCGATGGGTCCGATGGGTCCGATGGTCGGGTCCGATGGGTCCGATGGTCGGCTTTAATTTTTTTTTTTTTTTTTTTTTTCCCCGCGATTTGAGAGAGAGGGGAAGAGAGAGGTCCGATGGTCGGACCTTGGGGTCCGATGGGTCCGATTGGTCGGACCCCATCGGACCCCATGGTCCGACCATCGGACTGGGTGTGGGATTATTGGGGCCAGAGCTAGATAGAGAGAGAAAGAGAGATAGTTTTAGTTTGGGGGTATTTTTGGGGTTTTGAAAAAAAAGGTATAGTTTTTTTAGGGTTTTAATTATTGGTTTATAAATCAAATTTTTTGATTTTCTAAGCATAGAAAATCAAATTTCCCTATATATATATATATATATATATATGTAATTTAATTGAGAAAAAGTAAAAGGATGGGTACTTTTTTTGACAAATTGACTAAGCCAACTATCACGCCCTACTAACTTAAGTATACTACGGTGTTTTTTAATTATTGTAATAACTTTTGCTAACCAAAGAGTTGTAACATAAAATGGTGTATAATAAAAATTAGTATTAAATAAAACTTTATTAAACATACTTCATAAAAACAAAATTTGATATGAGACATAGGCTAGTCTCATTTTATTTTCTTTGCTACGTTTTTATATATAATTTTTTTGGAATTTTTTCATATATATTTTTTAATTGGCTTAAATTTCATAAATATATAATATACTCAAGTTTTAATTTGAATTGAGAAAATAAAATCCTTTGGATTTCTTTTTATTTACCCTCTTAAATTCAAGGTCCAACAAGGCCTTAATATTTTAAAATTAAGTTTCAAACATATCAATTTTATAGAATAGATTAAACTGTTGTAATTGTGGGATAAGTTGAAAAATACCACTTTTTGTATTTATTAATTAAAAATACTCTTATATTATATTTTATTAAAATATACCTACTTTTTTGAGTGGATTGCCCAATATATTCTCACTCTCTACTTAAATCTAGCATATAATTTACATTAATCTAAGAGGTCTAATGAAGATATCATCCATAAAAGTGGGTATATCTTAAAGGATATAAAAATAGAAGTAAAAATTAAAACAAGTAAAGTAAAGTGGGTATAGCATGTAATTTCCTCTATAATTGTTTGATAAAAAGAAAAGCCCAAAGTTTGAATAATATTTGATTGGCCCTCTTGTTAACACTTGTTATCCTTAATTGGACTATGTTGTTTCTATTTGGAGTAAGTTGAAAAATGCCTCTTTTATTAATCAATTAACTAAATTTACTTCTATTTTTTTTTTAATTGAAATATACTTCTTTTTATATGTATTGTACCCAAAATGCCCTGACATAAGGGAGTCACATGGAGAGTATCTTGAAGTGAAAGTGGCAAAATTGGTACAATATTTAAAAAAAGAGGTAAAAGTAATAGACTTTAAAAAAGATGGTAAAAATAAAAGAGTACAATATAAAAAGGGTATAGAATCTAATTTCCTCAAATAATATGTTTCATAATGAAAAAATTACATTGTATACCAATTTTATTTTATTTGTTTTAATTTTTTCTTTCATTTTCATATTCTTTAAGATATACACATTTTTATAGATGATATCCCTATTATACTCCTTAGATTAATGTAAATCATGAGTTATACTTAAGTAGAGGGTAAGGATATATTAGACAACCTACTCATAAAAGTGGATAGATTTTAATGAAATAAAATATAAGAGTATTTTTGATTTATAGATATAAAAAAGAGGTATTATAAAAGAGCTAGCCCATCAAAAGAGTATTTCTCACTGCTAATGGCCCCTTAAGATGGGTCTGAATAAGGCTCATTAACAACAAAAATTTGAAATTTGCAAAAATAACATCCTGAAATTGCCTTGTCAACGATCCTTGGTAAGCTGTTATAATACTAGACAAAATGATAAGCAAACAATGAATTAATTTGCTCCAAATTTTGGAAAGAAAAAAAAAACAGTGATCCTAACGTTAATAGTGGATAAATTATTGTGTTGTTTTCATTTTTATTCATGTATTTGAGTTTTTATGAGCTAAGAAATTATATACTAGTAATTTCATGACTTGGTTTTACAATTTTGCTGTGACTAAATGTATTTTTAGTGACAATATTTATTGTGATTAAAACTAAATTAGTGACAACTTGTAACTAAATGCTATGTTTTAGTCACAAGTAACATTTTATTGTGACTAAAAGTTACATTTAGTAATTAAAAATTTATATTGTGACTAAAAAATTATCACTAAAAGTAATTATTTTTTATAGGATTTATTCTTTAACATATGTTTTTCGTACGGCTATAGTCGTAAATTAGTAGTTCCTACGTTTATGATAGATGATGAACTACTCTCAATTCTATTATACTCTAGTTATTATCTGTTCATTGTTAATAATAATAATAATAATAATAATAATAATAATAATAGGAGTGCTAATTATAATTTCATATTACAATTTTTTAGTCAACCTCCACGTTTGAAATCACATGCTAAAATATTTTTTTTCAAATTTTTTTTCATGGCGGTATTTGTAACAGTTACAATATCATCCTTGTAAATTTAAGTTTCGAATAGTTTACAGTAGCAAAAACAGAGTTCTTGATAATTTAGTTTACCACGCGCGTTCAAAAATATTTAAGCGTATTTTCAGCACCGTAAGCATAACGAACGCCCCGTAAAAAAAAATTGAAAAAAAATAGTCCAACATGTATTTCGAGCGTGGAGATTGGCTAAAAGATTGTAACAGGAAGTTGACGGTAACACTCCTCTAATAATAATAATAATAAAAGTGTATTGTGATGCCATAAGAAGATGGGCAGTCACAGCTGAGAGCAAACGTTACATCTCTTGTTTAAAGGTACCCCTCTCTCTCTCTCTCTCGGCTGAGTTTTTGGTTCAAATGACCAATTATCCAAACCAAAAATGACAATGAAACAAGACCAAAACAAAAAACAATACTCAAATATATAGAACAATATGCTCTAGATGTTAGGATTGACTTGAAATAGAAATATACATATATGTGCATTTACATATAATAAAGTATACAAAAATATCAGCACCAGGCAGACATATAATATCATATTCATCTAGACCAAACAAATTGGTGAAAGAAAAGTACAATATATATATTTATATATCAGCAGTTGTAGTAGAAACTTCAGTGAATTTTTTCAAAAAAAACTAAAATCTTCTCTTCTGAAAATGCCAAAAAGAAAATTTAAAATGATGGGACAATTCCATATCCATTGTCAGCCATTAGAGCTGTGGAGAACATCTGGTCAACTTCAACTTCTACATCAGTTCTCTTAGCAAACCTTCCTTTGATCCTTGGTCTGGTCTCTGCATAGGCCTTCCTCGACGCATACCTTATTGTCTTCTCAAACTTCCTTGTCTTCTTTTTCTCTCTGTACCTTAGGACTCTTGCTTCCCTGTCCATTGGGGTGAGCTGTGTTGGCATTTGAATGGGTGGCCCTGAGAAAAGGTCAATTGTCCCTTTTGGTGGTCTTGGGTTGGAGATTGAGATATCGCTCATGGTTGAATCTGGTACAACGCTCACATCCATTGATGAAACAGAGACCTGAAGATTAGGATGAAACGACATGTCGTTAGAAAGCTAACACCATACATTAATAGTTGAACAAATTAAGTAAAGTAAACACTTTTAATGAGAATTGATCGGATTATAAGGAAACGTGTAAAAGGGAAAAAGGGATAAAAGCGTAGGAGCTTTATATAGTTCGATATTCCAATCCTTTTAGGGAGAAAGGTTTAAAAAGATAAAAGAGAAAATGGAATAAAGTGCAGATTAAAATATCATAAGATACCCTTTCAGATTTAACATACAGAAACCACGTATGTAAATGTCTAAAACGTGATTATGTAAGCAATAGGATTAAAAAAATGATATTCATGTTATGCATAATAAATATGAAATAAGAAAATAAAATCATAGAAACTTACACTGTGACTAATTGAACCGTTATAGCTGTAACCAGATTTTGAAGATTCAAAGTCCAAACCTAATTGAAAACCAGTCTGGCTCTGCTGCAATTGGCTTTTTCCATATCCACACTGAACTGGAACCACACTATCCCCACCACCACCGCCATAGCTTTTCTGTTGAGAAACACCGTAACTCTGCTGCATCTGATTATTGCTCTGGCTGTACTGATGATGATTATTATTATTATTATGATCACCAAACTGGTTATCAACACCGGAATTGTACTCCACCAGATCCAAATACTCATCCACTTCCCCACCAAACAAGTACCCATTCCCCTGATTCTGACCGTTCTTAACAGGATTCAGCAAAAGCCACGAAGCAGCTTCACTCTCATCGTCCTCCTCCTCATCCGGCTCCTGAATATCATCCATCCCCTCGTTTCCCTCAAGCTGAGAGAAGAACCCATCACCGCCCGAACCGACCCGGTCAACCGACGGAGGACCTGATATAGGAAGTACCGGGACACGGTGGTGGCGCCTGGCGAGCGGATTGGCCGAGTGGATGTCCGCATCGCAAGTGGCGCAGAGCGAAGCAGCGTCGGCCTTGCAGATGAAGGCCGCCGGGGCTCGCTCGCAAGCCTCGCAGACCCAAACCCGCTCGTGCCGCGATGCCACGCGGTTAGCTGCGTGGATCCGAGCATCGCAGCCTGAGCAGAGGTATGCAGAGTCAGCTCGGCAGTAGACAGTGCAGGCTGCTGCTCTGCAAGTGTCGCACACTCGCGCCCATGCCTTGGTCCCTCCTCCTCCTCCGGGGCCGGAGCCGGTGGTCTCGTCCTTCATCATCATAATCAGCAGAAGAAGATTATGTTAATTAAATACTATGATGTAAAAGTAGTGAAGAGTGTGTAGTTTTGAGAGAAAAAGAGTAGAGAGTTTTTCTCTTTGGTTTTGGTAAAATGAAAATAAGTAATGGTTTTAGCTTAAGCATAAGGCTTGGGTTTAGTTTTGTGTTGGTAAGTTTTCCCGGGTGATTGGGAAGAGATCCAGGGCTCACCACGTGGCAATAAATTAGTGGTGTGGTTGAGTTGTTGCGTTATCTTGTGGCTGGCTTTAGTTTGTGAAATGGGGTCCAGTGCTGAGTCAGTGCTTTATGGGACCCACCTCTTTTCCCATTGGTTGGACCATGAGGAGAATCATTCTCAAGCGAGAGTCGACATTAGAGAGTATAGGAAATAGAACAACAACACTCGCTCTCGTCGACCGAACCGTGTTAAGTTTGCGGAGTGTGTGGTGGGTCCGACAAATGGAAAGGAAAAGCACAATATAATTTTCTGCCAAAATCTAGGAAAGGAACACAATTAAACGTTTTTTCATCCAAATAAAAAAATTGTTACAACATGTTTTTGTGAATTTCATGATCCCGAATGAGTGAAGAGTGGCTTCCAGTAAGAAGTTCTACTTCTGTATAGTTTCACTTTTTCTTCAAACCAATATTAACACAAGAGAAAGACAACAATGATGAGTCAAAAAAAAATGAATTATTGAAGTTGAGGTTTTTTCCTAAATAAGCTTGAGTCATAATTTCTTAATTAATATATCCTATTTGAATTTGACTTCTAAAAATTATACTCGTGTTTTATTTACATATATTTGAAAATAAATAAAGGGGAATTCTCATTACAAGTTAACAAAAATATGATTTTTTATTAAAAAAACTTATTTTATGAAAATCTTTTAGAAGGAAATTAAAAAGTATGAAAACCCTTGTAATTTCTTCATAAATAAATGATTCCATAGCAGATGCCTCCAACCACATAGATGGTTACTCATTTTTTTTTTTTTTTGAACAAGATTCTCATCTAATCATCTTGAGTACAAAGACATTTTAAAATTAATGCTTTGTTTATTTTTTGAAAAAAAAAATATATAATTCTTCATATAATTGATTAAGTGATGATGATCTTCATTGCTTCATCAAATATGTCATGAATAATGGCTTGAATATTAAAAGCTATTCAGGATCATCATTGTCTTGCCTAAGCTCTACCACCTACTTCAATATATATTGTCATTGAATTCAGTAGCTATTCTCCTTCATCTCGTGATCGAGTACGTAGTCTTTTTTTTCTTTTTTTTTAATTTCCACTTAATTTTGACCTTTGTCTCCATATCGGAACCCTAGCGCTTCTCTAATCTCTCTGCAACTGCAATTCTTCCCGGATGATGATTGCTAGCTTCTTTCTCACCTTTCGTACGTGATCATTTATACTTTCCGTAAAATATACAAAGGGAAAGTTAGATCATGGCCTCATGAATCAAATGATCCAATTAAAGAAAAAAAAAAGTAGAAAGAGAATAAATTATGTGGCATAGTACGCAAAAACAGAAATTCAGTAGATTATATATATTTTAAAAATGTAAAATATTATTAATATAGTCTAATTAGGATTTTTACCCCTGAATTTTGACATGTACCAAATCATGCTCCAGAACTTTTAAGATCGTAAAAAATGCCGCCTGAACTATTGAGATTGTTAGATTTAAGGACTTTTTTCTAATTTTAGTAAAAAAGTCTAACATACATGAAAGTTCAGGGGCCATAATTTAGTACATATCAAAGTTCAAGGGGCATGATTTGGTAGATATCAAAATTTGGGGAGCATGGTTTAGTACATAAGCCATCAGTGAAATAGTAAAATTGAATAAAATTAGACAAAAGTCCTTAAATCTAACAATCTCAATAGTTCAGGGTGCATTTTCAACAACCTTAAAAGTTTAGAGAGCATGATTTGATACATGTTAAAGTTCTGAGGCAAAAATTCTAATTAGCCTTAATATTATACATATTGTTATACACATTATTATTATTATTATTATTATTATTATTATTATTATACACATTATTAATTTGGTATCCACTTTTATTTTACTCTCTAGCTATACAAAATAAAAGGTCACGTTGAGTATAGTAACTAAAGGGGACCCAACCCCATGACCGCCCTTAATGACACGATCGTTGCGTCACGAGGGGCTCACGTGGCAGTCCACGCCAGCCAAGCAAGCTGCTCCATGCTGAGTCAAACAACTCACGTGTGAAAATTCGTCTATCCAATGAAAATTTGCCACGTAAGAAGCAAGTAGATGAGGATGCACCTCTGCCACAAGTTAGTTGAAACACAGTGAGTCACAAAAGAGAGCCGATCTGATCCTCTAGACTTGGCCCAGGCTTGGCTCATATATAAACCAATATTGGGTCTAACTATTATTGACAGAAAATGTTACTATCATTTGATTTGATTTCATTTGTTTTGTTTTGCTTTGTTGATTTGCACATTTTGTCAGTCTTCTTACTCCCTAACCACTAGTGTTTTCTCTTTAATTAATTTTCCCATTTAATTTCAATTGTATTTGGTCTTCTAATTTTATACCACTTTTGGGATACGTTTACTTTTTTTTGAGTTAGCAAATTATTCTAAACAGGCAAGACTTTCACTAAACTATAATATAGCTATATTGGGACATTGTTCACAAATGAAGCTTTTGTATTATTCCATGCAGGAATGTAAAAGAACAATAAAATGAGCCCTAAATTTATTTGTTTTTTAAAAATTTATTATATTAATGTACATATATTATATTACTTTGTATTGATTTGAATTTCTGGACAAGATTTACACATTAATTAACAAAAAAAAAAGTTAAAATACAATAGCTAGGTTTATTTGTACAAATATGTTCGTTTTCATAATAAGATATTAATCAGATTATTGAATTAACTATCTAATTTGTTAAAGAATATTGGCAGTGGAAGTTATCTTTTGTTAAGCATAAAGCTATAAAAATATAAAATGTTATGAATTTATTGTATAATGAAATAAAGGGGGTAGATAAGATTGGGAAGCTAGGCAAGTAGGTCCTTATGCAAACTTAGTCATGAAATTTAAGTTCAGGCTCACTAGTCAGTAGTCACATACCGATGTTGACACTTTGGACATTATCTTTGAGAACATAATATAAGAAAAGAAAATATAATATATATGGCTGTAATGAAAGGAGAAACGATACACGTAGTACCATCTGGTCCAAGAAAGAAATCCTAATTTCCCAAAAGGGGCTTTGCATTGCAACTTGCAATAGTTGATCACTAGATCACTTTGAAAGTGATTTATCCTAAAATGTCTTAGGAACACACCCCACTTCACCTCACTTCATGAAACACACAAAACTCACTCTGTTGAGTTCTGCACATTTGTTTTTTTTTTTTTAGAAAAAGAAAAAAAAAAAAATTTGTGCACTCTTTTTCTCATTAAATTACACTACTATTAAAACACCCTTTAGAGACACTTTTTAAGGCCTTTTAGCGTCAATTTTGACAAAATTCACTACCAATGCTGATCCAAGTAATACTGTAGGGTCTAAAATAACCGACGCCATATGTACACTATGACGTTAGCTATTTTATAGTAACCGACACCATATGTACCTTATGGCGTCAGTTCGTAACAAATAACCGACGCCATATACCCCCTAACAACCAACGCCATATACCCCCTAACAATCGACGCCAAATTCTGTAATAATTTTTTTTCTTCAGTTTATTTAATTTCATTTAATTTATTTAAAGTAAATATTTATTAATTTATATATTATATTATTTAATTTAAATTTAAATTAAATATTTATTTTTTTAAAAGGTAAATTAAATATTATTTAAATTAATTTTATAATTAGCCGATATACCTAATTTCATTTCATAGAAATAATTAAATAAAATACAATTAAATATTACACAAATATCGTAAAATTAGTCAAATTATTAACAAGTTAATAAACCTAACTACAAGAAGCTAGGGAAGAAAAATTCTTAGGCCTTTTAGCATCAATCGTCTAAGTCTTCGTGAATCACCGCCATCAACCGTTATATCCATTGTCGCTGTATTGGTAATAAATTGGTTTTTGAATTATATTCCTACTTGTCTCCAAAACTCAAAAAAAAAAGTAAAATTTTATATTAGTTTATATATGTTATTATTTGTTATTATAATAAATACTATAATCAATAATTAAAATTTACTGTTTTTTGATCTTGTATATAACGATTGGGGTTCGCACGTGCGACAATGTCAGTCATGTATTTCAAAACATAAAAACTATTGTTGGGATTAAACTCACTTAACCTCTCAAGTCAGTATGTCCATCTATTTGCCTATCAGATGAATTTAAAGAAAGCTGCTGCAATTTATAACAGTTGGCTTTAATACCAACTTAAAGGGGACCCACCAGCAACTATATATAGGGGTTATTTGAGGAGGTCTGAGGGGAGAGTTCTGATCTCTAATCTCCAATGCTCATACTTTAGATTCAGTTGAGAGAGAGAGAGTCCAAGATCATAGTGAGTGTGTGTGGAGGGATGTAAAAAGGGAGTATCACTCTTGAAGTGATTTCCCTCAATGTGAGGCATTTCTTTGTAATTACTTGTTGTGTTGAGTTGTAATCTTGGGCTCAATCTATTGTGTACTACTGACTATTCCTATTCAATAAAGATCCATCATTCATCCATTATTGAGTTAAGTTTTCTTTGTCTTATTTCAATTAAGCTCAAGTTTTAGTTTTGTGATTGGTTTTAGTTTTGATTTGTGTTTCTTGAACATTGTTACTGCTGTAACAACTTGTTTTGAGGGTGAGGATTCACCGCAACTACATTCTTGATTTTTAGGTTGTCTTGGACAAGTTACTAGTGAAATTCCTAGACACGACCCAAGATACGCATTTGATGTCCCTATACATTCGTATGCTCTGTTTGAAAAATTATATTAACATTTCAATTCATTAGTTAATTAAATAATTTGTTACATAAATAGTCATTAAATTATTACCTTTTCAACATTTCAGTAATATGTTCGGGAACTTGGTGGCCACGTATAGGGTCTAAATGGATAACTTTCCTTAGCGCAACGACCTCTATAGCATCACATGCGCACTAAAAAATTATATTGGGATATAGGTAAGATAGTATAAAAATAATTTCAAGTTATAATATACAAAAAAATAATTAGCATTAAAAAATTAAATAGTGTTTACCCGATATTCCTGGGAATAAAGAACTTTTGGTGGTTGTTATTTATCAATGATAACCAAGCAGCCAATTGTCTTGTCACATTGTCAAAAGACTAACTCTTCTCTTCATCATTGATACTAGGGTTGAACATCGGGCAGGTTGACCAGGTTTCGGGTTTGCGGGTTTCGAGTTCGCGGGTTTCAGGTTCAAAAAATTGTACCCGGACCCGACTCGTGAAATGGTTCGGGTTCGCAGGTTTCGGGCTCGCGAGTTCGCGGGTTCGGATTGATCAAGTTGGCCGGGTCAACCCGGTCAACTCATTAATTTTTTTTTAAAAAAAAAAAAATCAAATTTTATGTAGTTTTTTCTATATATTAAATTAAGCATAACCATAATCTATATTTGTTAGATTAAAATAAAATAAAAAAATACATTTATTTCAAATCTAAAATACAAAAGTCAAGTTCCAAACTATATATAATATATTACATATTGTTATTTTTAATATATTATCTATGTAATAAAAATAAAATGATTAGATTTTAGGTTTTTTTATTTTTAATATATTATATATGTAATAAAAATAAAAAGTGATCGGGTTGGCGGGCGGGTTCAGGTTCAACCCGAAACCCGGTGACCATAAAAAACCAACTCGCGAACTCGTCCGAAAGTGTACTAGGTTGAACCCGAGCCGCCCGAACAACACGAATTTTTTTAATTTTTTGAGTTGACCGAGTCAGATTCAGGCGGGTTGGCTGGGTCCAGATCAAACCCGGTCAATATGTTTAGCCCTAGTTGATACCATTAACTACTAGAAGCTCTGAGTCATAAAACTTGAAAATTTTTCTTAAATCTTTTATGCTCTCCCAGATGTGTCTGCATTAAATTGTTAAGTATCAGTATTTTATAATAATTTTACTAGAATTTGATATATAAGGTTAATTAGATTAAGGAAGAGTATACATCATTCCAAATAGCATTCACTGGTTGCCAATGAAGTCACACAATGCAACCTGCTGCAAAATTTTTGTTTTTAAAATTTTATTTTTGAAAAAAGTATGTGTTTTATAACCACTTTTATTTTTTAATTTTAAAAACAAAAAACAAAAATGTGTTCAATAAATTTTATTTTTATTTTTATTTGTTGATTTTATTTAAGTTGGGTCTGGGGCTGAGATCGGGATTCGGGTCTGGGTTCCAAGGTCTAGGTTGGAGCGGGAGTTTAAAATATTGATAAAAAAAGATCAGTTTGAAAAAATTTTGAAAGTTACTTTTTATGTTTTCAAAATTTTTTAAATTTTGATTCTCAATTAAAAAATTAAAAAGTAAAAATATTTTTATAAAGCATGATTTTGAAAAATATTTTTATTTTTCTAATTTTAAAAACAAAAAAACTAATTAAAAAAATATTTCTAAACACACCCTAAAATTACTATTCTATCATTTTTTTTATGTAATTATACATTATTTTCTAAAGGGTAAAAAACATATTTTATATATTTTTTTATAATTTATCTATTCCTTTGTCCTTCTCCTTCTACCGCTCTCCCTCCATCTATCTCTCTTCTCTACCAAACATAGTGTAAAAGGTATTAGTGGTGAGGGCTACAATCATATTAATTTTTTTAGGAACACAATCATATTAATTTTATTGGTCATATATTTTTTATTTCATAACTATTATAAAATATATATATATATTTTTTATTGGTCATATACATTTAACTGTCGCACTTATACTTAAAGACACCAATAGTATCTGACACCACTAAATATATTATATTATTATAAATATAATTTAATATTAAATCTCACTTATTATAATATAATATTTACTATATGTTAGAAAATTCTTATGGCTTCGAAATTGTTGGGAGAGATAGTCTTGGTAAGCTTATTGAAGCAAAAACCTATTACAAGGAAGGGTTATATGTTGCTGAAGTAGTGAAGGCTATGGGAATAAAAGAGACTTTTAGTTGGATCAAGAGTCAGACATGGCAGATTGTAGAGATTGAAACGGATAGCTTGGTCACCATTCAAGGGATTCGACATAATCAATCAATGTACTCTGTCTTCAGTTTGATCATCAACGATTGTAAACATCTGTTTTTCTCTTTACATAATTTTAATTTACGTTTTATCAAATGATCAGCAAATTGAGTTGCACATGTTATTGCTAAATACTCTCGATTTCTTTCTGGTTGTAGCATTTTTTAGCATAATATCTAGACTGATTTATAGGCTCTTTTGTACTCTGAATGTTAAATTTAATGAAGTTTCATTTCATAAAAAAAAATGATGTTGGACACTACTATATGTACCTAATATCAATGTATACCATTGAAAGCAAGTCATTGCGTTACACAATGACTTGAGAGATACTGTTTTTTCTACATTTTATTGAATTTTTCTCATAAAATAATTATTTTTGAAAAAAAAAACATAATTTTGCTAACTTTTGCTATAAAACCCATAAAAATGAAGATTCCAGAAAAAAAAAAAAACATTTTGGTAAACATTTCACTTGTCTATAAGGCCCATGGGCCTAATGGGCTACAATTTGGGCTTGCTTAACAGAGCTTCAGAAGTGGCGTTGTACACGAGAGAAGCTGTTGTATTGGTAAAGGCGGTCTCTAACATTCTTCAAAAACTAAGAAGAAGAAGAAGAAGAAGAAGAATATTGCGAATTCCCATGGTTTGAGGCATGTACGGCTCCATATTCACGTCCTCTACTTCATTCTCAGTCGCTGTCACACACACGATCGCTGATCAACCTAGATTCCGTTGCATCGGTATTTTTCTTCTTCTTTAATTTACTCTTCTTTTAATTGCTTTTCTTTTTTGTTTCCCTACAAAATACCGATTAACTAGTATGGATTATGGATTATCTATAGGAAAGATATTTTTTTTTTTTTTTATGATACCCTTTCATTTATTTATTTATTTGTTTCTCTCATTTCATTTGGTTGATGGGAAAAACTGTCATGGAAAATGAAATGATTTGTTTTTTATTATTACTTTTTATTTTTATGCTGGTTGGGTTTGAGTTTATTGATTAAATTAATATAGTGATTGTCAAATATTGCCTATAATATCTTTGTCAAATAATAGTGCCTTTAATTATATAGGAAAAGGAAGTATGCTGTCTCTCCCGCGCCAAGAACATAAAATTAAAATATAATAATAATCTCCTATGAGTGTTACTAGATGGAGCACACACATTTCATGATTTGTTAGAACAAAAAAAAATGGACTTTGGTGTCAATTTAAGTTTTTCTAATCTATTGATTGGTGTATGGAACAGTTGTTTATGCAAGGGGGTTGATTTTCAACGTTAAAGCTATCATCTTTTGATTGGGTTTACGTTTGAAGATTTAACTTAAGTGATCCTTACCCGTTTGGCTGAAAATTAATGGAAAGGAAAATTAATGTAGACAGGCTTAGCAATTTACCATGGGATGTATTAGACAGCATTCTTGTACGCATTCCCTTGAAAGAAGCTGTGAGGACTAGTGTTTTGTCTACAAAGTGGAGGCTCAAATGGACTGGCCTCTCCCAATATCTCATTGATGATAGAATCTTCCCCACCGGTTTAGTGTTGGACCCGGTAGGCAGAGGGGATCAAGTTGCGGGAATCTTGCATCAAGTTCAAGTGAATCACAATGGCCCAATTGAGAAGTTCAAGTTCTCTGCTTATTGTCGTTTGGACCATTCAGTTTTACTTCAGTGGATCATTTTCTTAGGTGGGAGAGGTGTAAATGAGTTTCTTTTGGAGAGGTTTGATTCTCCCATGCCTTTTGAGTTTCCTTTTGATCAGTTCTCTTGTCCAAAGCTGAGGCATTTGAACCTTTTTTGTTGCACTATCAAGCTACCAATTGTTCATGCTTTTGAAGGGTTTAACCACCTTACAAGCCTTCAGCTCACTGAAGTTAGCATCAACACAGAAACGCTAGAGTGCTTGATTCACAAGTGCTCTGTTCTTGAGAAATTGACATTGTTGGACTTGGAGTTTGGTGATCCAATTTTCTTGAAGATTCAAAACACAAAACTTAGATATCTGAAGATAATTTCAGCAATTGGAGATATAATTCTTCACGATAATCCTTTCCTAGTTAGTGTTGAAATTCGCTTGAGAATCCCACCTATACCGAATATTTTGGAACAGGATAGCAATTTAGTCAGGATCTTTAGTTCCTTGCAGGGGATTAGAAGACTTGCTCTGTCGAATTTCTCTGTTTTGGTAATCAATCCCCATCATTATTATTTATTTATTTATTTGGATTTTTGGGAATTTATTTTACATTAAAATTGTTTCCTGCATTTCTTGCTAGTTTTTTTCAAATGGAATTATCCCAGAAAAGCTTCCTTGTCCGCTTCACAACCTGACAGTTGTTGAACTGAGTGAAGTATCAGTTGATACTTTGAAGCAAGCCATGGTTTGTCTCAGCCTGATCAAGAGTGCTCCAAACTTGGAGGAACTATTCATTTCAGTAAGTTTGTTAACTAAATTTTTGTTAATATAGAGGGCTTCTTGTTGCCATGTTAATGAGACTTGGCTTTACTTTCTTAGGTTGCTCGACCATTTACTAATGGAAAATTTGTGACTGATTTTCTGAGTGATAAATGTCGGTTTGGCTTGTATTTCAACCGGCTTAAAGTAGTGAAGGTCAGAGGTGTATGGGAAATGGATCATGCTTGGCACTTTGTCAAGTTTATACTTGCTAATTCACCAGTGCTTGAGACTTTGACTATAGTATCCTTAAGAGATGGAAGGTTTACAGAAGAACAATTAGCGCAATTGGATCGAGCCTCAGAACGTGTGAAGATTTTAAGCTTAACTGCATGCAGTTAAGACCCCTTTTAGCATTCCTCAATTTAAGTAGGAAGTAGCTCTGTTTGGTGATTTTCATCATCCCTTTGATGTAAATGCTGTTTGATAGTCTTATTTTTTTTTCCTTTTCTTGAGAAAGCTAAGCTATAATACAGGATTTTGAGATTGGTTTTAAGTTGACGTATGTATGTACGTGTAATTGGTTTGAGTTTAAATCCTAATAATTATGGGGTTTTTCATGTTAGAAGCCAAGTTTTTGTTCTTCCCAAAGTATGAGCGGCAGCATATTATGCATTAATTTCTGCGGAAAAGAACCGATGGGAATATCGATGACATTATATTTCTTGAATCAAGAGATGTCAGTTTCACAAACTAATATTCTGTACAGTTGCAATACAAGCATCAAAAAACTTTGTAACTCTAATATACAACAGGTAAAGAAATAACTCTCAATATTCATATATATATTTTTTTCACTTAATAACTTCAACTATAATTTGTCCCTAAGATATGCTCCGTTTCGTTTAGAGGAAGAAAATGGTTATTTCAGAAGAGGTATCACCTGGGACCAGAAAGCTCCATTGCTTGGACTAGTAATGACGAATCATCTGTGAGATCAGAATATCTATCTGAGGATGAAAATTCATGAGGTTTTCCCTTAGTTGCCTCAACTCTTTGAGAAGCTTCCCATCTTTCGACGAGCCCATCACCTTCAAGCATCCGAACAACTTCAGACATCTTTGGTCTGCGGCCAGGCAGGTATTGGGTACACAACAGTGCCACTTGAACCATTTCCTCAAGCTCCACCCTATCATAGTTTGTCTTAAGATCCTTGTCTACTAGCATTTCGAGTTTCTTTTCTTGATGGATTTTTCTTACCTGTGATCAGATTATTTCAATTTCACATAAATATACGTACGTACATACATAGTCATGAGATTTATAGCTAATCACTAAAAAAAAAGTGAACTAACCCAATCAAGAATGGCTCCTTTCTGATTAGCAGCCTTGCCAAATTCTAGTGCTCTCTGGCCTGTGATAAGTTCAAGGAGAAGAATCCCAAACCCGAAAACATCTGTTTTCTCTGAGGATTGTCCAGTGGATAGATACTCTGGTGCAATGTGTCCCACGGTACCCCTCACAGCGGTAGTGACATGTGAGTCTTGATGATCCAAAAGCTTTGCCAGTCCAAAATCTCCTACTACAGCCTCACAATCATCATCAAGCAGTATGTTTGCAGCCTTCACATCCCTGTGTATTATCTTGGGATCACACTGTTCATGAAGATATAATAGCCCTCTTGCTGCTCCTAAGGAAATTCTCTTCCTTGTGCTCCAATCTAGTACTGGTTTACCTGTTTAATATCAACCCAAGTTCAGAAAACTAATCCAATTTTCCATCATTGTAGCACATCTACAAATAAATTACACAAGTACTATAACTACAGTAACATTTTACTTACCTTTGAGACGAGAAGCAACACTGCCATTAGACATATATGGATAAATTAGAAGTCTTTCTGTCGGTGTAATGCAAAACCCATATAGTCTGAGAAGATTCCTATGAACTGCTAAACTGATCATCTCAACTTCAGTCTGGAATTGAATCTCTCCTCCAAGTGCACTGCCATCTTTAAGCCTCTTAACAGCTACAAAAGTACCATCATGAAGAGTTCCTTTATAGACATGTCCAAAACCACCTTTGCCTAGTATGTTCTTGCTGCTGAAGTTGTTTGTTGCAACCTGAAGTTCCCTAAAGTGGAATCTCTTCAAGTTTCCTAGCGAAATTTCTTCGTGATGCCGGTCTGAAAAGTTCATTATGTGTGGCAATAAGTAAAGGAGTTTAACAATTGGTTTAAGCATTGTTTCATGCTAGTGTTCCTAACTGAAGAATTGTGTTTTCTTTTCTTTTTCTAAACTTAATTATCACAAACCTTTGACATCAAAGAACTTTTGTTGATTCCGCCTATGCCTCCACCATAACACGGCTCCAAATCCAAGTGCAATCAGACAAAGGCAGCCTAGGCTTAAACCGAAGGCAAGGGCTATCTTGTGATTTCTAGGCTTGACAGAAGGAAGAGCTGCTCAAGAAACAGAGAAACTAAGTTTAGAAGCAGTGAAAGATCAACCAAATTGAATTTTGAATCGTTACGAGTTTAAAAAGCTTAGACTGAATTAAGCTCCTTACTATCTGAACTATTCAGGTTCATGGACATTGGCATTAATGTTGTCCCATAACAGCCTGCTTCAGATCCAGTTGGGCAGATGAGAGGATTCCCAACAATGCTGAAAAATAAATAAATAGATAAATTGTGTTGAACTTAGGCATTTGATTTGAAAAGAGAGAGAGAGAGAGAGAGAGAGAGAGAGAGAGAGAGAGAGAGAGAGAGAGAGAGAGAGAGAGAGAGAGAGAGAGAGAGAGAGAGAGAGAGAGAGAGAGAGAGAGAGAGAGAGAGAATTACTTGAATGTTTTAGCAGGAAATCTTGGTACAGGGGCGCTAAGATTATTGAAGGACAGGTCCCTGAAATTCAAAAGATAACAGAATGAGAAGAGCATAGCCCAAAAGACTCATGGTTTATGTATTAACAAAGAAATAGTTAATAGACTTACAGAAAGGCAAGCTGGGTCATGTTAACCAATGAAGTTGGAATTATTCCAGAGAGACTGTTATTATTAAGCCTCCTAAACCAGGCGACAACATTCATATCAGAATAAGAATTAGAATAGAACAAATACATTATGCAGATTGTACAGTATGAGTCTTTGAATGCTTACAAGTACTGGAGATTTCTGAGGTGGCCTAATGAGGAAGGAACTGTTCCGGTAAACATGTTATTAGATAGATCAAGGGTGTGAAGATTAGGGAGCTTCCCAAGCTCTGAAGGAACTGGCCCTTTAATGTTATTGTTCTGAAGTAATCTGTAAAGTGAAACACACTTCATTAATACCTGAAAAGAATGACAAAATGAAAAGAGCAAGAGGGAATTGGAAATAAATGCTAAATTGTACGGATACTTACACAATCTGGAGATTTGTTAAGTTGCCAATGCTTGGAGAAAGTGTACCGGATAGATTTTGACTAGGAGTGCCTCTGAAACAAAAACAATATCAATATACCGAAGACCTCAGAGGATTTGACTGTTATTCCATTATAACATTTTCTTTCTCTGTAATGAGCCAAAATAAACATTTCAAACAGAGAAGGTGGTAAGACTTACAGGCCAATGACTAAGCTTTCAGGTGAGCAAGTAACCATAGTCCAGCTACATGGGTCAACAGAATCTGAATCCCAATTCTCAAGCACGCCATGAGGATCTTCTAGAGAATGCTTTATGCCCATTAAAGCTTGAACTGAAAAAAAAGTACCCAGATGAGAAATGCCCATTTTTATTTAAGCTCAAACACATGGAGGACAAAACAAAGCTATATAAGCTTTGTAAGAGTTATACCTTCAAAGTTTACTCCTTTTGGTGATAGAATTCCAAATACAGAAGTCCAAAACAAGAGAAACGATAAAAAACAAAGAGCAGTTTCTGCTCCTTTCATTCCCATTGAATTGAAACTTGTAAGTCACAAAGCTTGAGTTCAGGCTCAGAGAAGAGACCCCCTTATGAATAATGAATTCTGTTTTGTGATATGATGACTGAGAGTGACAAAAGAAATCCAAAAACCAAAGTGGGGATTTCAATTTGAATTCAATATTTTCTATTTTCAAATCAAAAGCTTGGTGCTGCTGCTTCTGCTTTCCATGGCTATAATCCTTTTAACCACAAGAGACCATGTATGCTATGTAAGTATTCAATCAAGACCCAAAGAAAAAGGCAGTGTCTTTTGGTACTAGCAGTAGTACAAGTAGTAGTAGTAGCATAAAGGAAACCAGCATGCCAGACGTGGAGCCAAGAGGTAGTGTGAATAATAATATTTAATAATAATAATAATAAAAAAATAGAATAAGTATCTTTACAGGAACTAAATTAACCAAATCTAGGTAGAATAAATAAGGGAAAAGGATAGAATAGTAAATTCCACTATATAGTGTGCAAAATCAATCATGCATTTGGCTTAGAAAAAAGAAAGAAGGAAAAATATAGAAAGAGTAGTTGTGAATGATCTATTCCTACTCCAACATTACACATTTTAAACCATAATGAGAATAAAATGGGGTCATATAAAAACCATTGTCTAGAGATGGGCACAAGACAAGTATTATTATTATTATTATTATTAACCCAAGAGTGTATTTTCCTTTCTTTTTTTGTTGAATTATGTTTTAGATTAGAGACATAAAGTGAAGAGAGCAGGGTATGTGGTATAATTAGTTTATGTATTGTGAGTGTGAAAACTTGGAAAAAAGGGAAAAATGCTTTACTTGGGGAGTGAGAGAAATCCAACATTCCCTGGGCATGACCATCAAGTACTAACAACACAAACATCATCATCTTCTCCATCTGTTTTAAGGAAACGAGAATATATGTTAGTGGGAATCTCGAGGAAGGAATTGAGGCTCGAGATTGAAGATGGATTTGGTAACCCACTACATATATTTAACCTTCTTTCACCCCAGGATCTTTGTTTTTCTTATTTTTTTTTAATATATTTATATAGTATTCCCTATATATTATATAATATGACATGTACACAAGTTTATTTTATAAGTAAAGTTGGTCTCTTTTGGCTGGAAATGTTGGGCATGCTTTGTAGATAGATTCCACTATATCAACATCAGCAAAAGAACAATGACACATGCTCACTCTCCACCTTCAGCACACACTCATTCCCCAAAAATATAATATATATTAATTATATTTATATATATATATATATATATATATAAAGATAGAAACTTTAAAAAGCAAAAGTTGCCTGCCCTGCCATACCTCCTCTTTTCTCTAGGATACTCTCTCTCAATTATGAGACTGAAAATTAATATTATTTTTACAGCTGCTAATAATGAATGAACCCTATTTTAGAAGCTCTTAATTTTATGCAAAAGGAGACAATACCAAATAAGTGAGTTAAAAAAAAAAAAACCAACCAAATATTGTGTATTGCATGTTATTTTATATCTCTTAAGATTAGTTCTGATATAGTCATGTATGACTTTTCAAATTGAAATACACCATTTTGGTAGTGCTACTGCTATGCTATATAATAGGGACTGATATCACTCTCATGATTTATACTTACCTTTCTTTATCAAAGAAAAAAATGAAGCATTATTTGGTGATCCTTTTCTTTAATTCCAATTTCAAAATAAATACTAATATTCTTTCTTGTTTTTCTCATGCATGTATTATATATAATTTGCAATAGTATGGTTCAAATACAAAATATATGAAAAAGAAAAAAGAATCTGTAACTTTTGGACAACAAAGTGTTAAGCATATAAGCTTTATTTTGAACAGAGAGAGCTCACAGCTCTCAAGGAAGAATACACTTTTTACCACACAACGGTATATTTGTGTGATATATTTATATAATCCCTTTTTTTATTTTTTTTAAATCAGTCTTGAAAAATGAACAGAGGTTTAATTATGGTCTCTTGTGACAGCAAAAGATGTTAGTTAAACACAGGCTAATGGGGCACTTATCTATATAAGTTACAAAGTTGGAATAGACCAAACAGAGAAGATGAGAACAAAGTTAATTTTAATGCTGGAAAATGACAAAACTAACAGTGGATTAATAAATGCTGGCTAAGCCAATATTGTCTCTTTCTTCACATTTCATTTCTAATTATAAACCAGTAATAATTAAAAAGAGGTTTTGCATTTCCCACTAAACAGATTCTCTCTCCTCTTGATCAGAATCAGGACCATAACCTTAGATTTTGTTTAGATAAAATAATCCAAAAATAAATAGTTTAATCCACCATTTTGTTTACATTGCATGTCTTTTTCTCCCTTCTATTTACTAAAATTGACAATGATAGTGTGCCCAGTAATCTGAATATTTCTTAGAACAACCACAGCCATAGAAATTTAATTTTGACACCTGGACCAAATATATATTTGGCTTTATTTCATATCTTCTTGAATGGAGTGGTGTATGTATATGGATATGAACCATTCCTATATTATATAATGAAGTCATTTATATACTTAATGGCCACATATTGTTTTGTTGTTACATTATTAAGAGTAGTAAAATAATGAACAATATTTTGTGTAATTTTTTATTTTTTAAAAAAAAAAGTTTAATGGGGTTATTGTGTCTCAGATTATTTTGTTTATTAATTTCACTTTGATGATTAATCGGTGAGCTGTCTAGTGTGAAACTTGGATAAAGCTTTTGGGGCTGGCTTTGCTTATGTTCTCAGCAAACAATTTTAAAGCGATTGAAATTGATATTGCTTTAAAATTTCTAATTAAATTTTCTATTTCAAAAATATAAAAAAAATAAAAATAAAAAATTTTCTACTAAAGTAAATAAATAGTTGTGGTTTTAGGACAGGATGCAAAAACAAACTAGACAGAAGAGTTGTTTTACTCTATATATATTGAATTTGGAATACTGCTATAGCTAGCATTTTTTTTAACAACTACAATATAGCTAGTTTTAGTAGAATATATATACTGTATATAAGTTTCCATATTTACTTGATTGGCATAAATCATCAGATGGTCAATTTGTGTACCATTCTTTCTATGGATAAGAAGGGCAGTAGTAACATGTTGATAATGAGTTTCCCACTATTGAAGAAATAATTTCCACAGCAAAAGTAGGGAAAATTTAAAAAAAAAATAAATAAATAAATAAAAACATGTGGGGTTGGTGTGTTGAAAGCTGAGAGGGTCAAAATAAACCCTAAAATCAGAGAAATAATTGTTGCTATTCTTCTTCTTCTTCTATGTGTTGGGGTTTTGAATAGAAAGAAAGCTCAATATATATCACCACTAGTTTGCACTTTATTATTCTGAACTAATCAAGTACATACCCACCACATGCATTACATTAGTAAATGAATAATCATTTATTTATATTTAAATATATAGCCCATAAATATAAATGTAAGACAATTGTCTCTTATAAATAATATATATGTATATTTTCAAAACTTTGTTCAACCTCCACTCATTAAATATCTCCACAATTTGAGAATTTTTGTACCCACCAACCATAGCCATCAACTATATTGCCTACCCTCTAATCTTATTTCTTATGTTTGATTACATTTTAACCTTTGAATTATGTGTATTATTGAATTGATACTTGACCATGTGTATTTTTAAGCATAGAAAATTATTATACTATATCCTATTTGCAAATGGTAACAGTTTATATTCATTTGGACTAGTTTAAACTTTAAAGTTGATAATCAACAAAAAAGAAAAAGTGAATAAATTAATTGTATGAATATAATTTGTATAATGTATATAGTTAGTATACGTGCATATATATAGGATTTCAAGAATATAACCAAAGAACAAAATGGATATATAAAACATGCAGTAATTATTTCTTTGATTATAAAAAGCATAATAGTCTCATTACTTATTAGTACTAATTAAACAAATCTTAAAAAAAATAGTGTACTTAATGGAATGGAATCTGATTATTATTCTAGCCGATGGTTGTTATATAATGACATCACTATATATAGCTAGTGTTTTTAAACACACCTTAATTATCTTTGGACATTCTTCATAATAGCAATGATAATATTGTAATATTATTATAGGCATCCCTATTATTATAATGGTATCAATAAATGCCTTTTAAAAACTGCGGGAATCACTTGTCTATTGCCTTATAATTGATGAGTTTTCTGTCATTCTCAAACTACAAAAGTAAATTACAGAATAATTACTCCAATGCATCCAAAAGAATCTGTCAAATGGAGTACTTAAACTACTAATAATGATCACAACTCACAAGTACTTACTTTTATGTTACCCCTACTATACACATACACATTTATGTAGGAGAATTTGGGTTTTTCAATATTACAAAAGGTAAGCAATTGATAGTAACAGCAGGTACGTAGAAGTAATATTTTTGTTTTTTTTACTAGTAGGGAGTCTCTATTTGGAGAAATTATTGTTAGAGTACATAGTCAAATATACTTAAGGATAAAGACTAATAAAAACTAGTCCTTTGAGGTGTGCTTTGAAAGCATAAGTATAAGTGGAAACTAATTCTTAGAGATGTCCCGCTTGAAAAAAAAAAATACAAATTTACATATGGAAAATCTAAATTTTGGGTTTAAAATTGTTAGGGTATCAACCTGTCTCACATCGGAAGAGTAAGCAAGAGTTGCCTTGAATATAAGTATTTCACCAACTCTATTAATATGAGGCATTTTAGAAAAGTACCCACAAATAAAATTGTTAGGACTTAAACCCGAATCGAAAATATCATACTAATGTAAGAGCTAAGGTGATGTTGCAACCCAACAAGATAGAAGAACAGTGGTATCAGAGCCAAAGGTTCAAGAGCGCTGAGATGATGGGTTGTATTTACGATGTGTGGGAGAAGCCCTTAATAAGATGATATCGCAATTGGAGATCTATTAGGGATGCACATTTCTCTCATGGGGATGGAGCTTTGCGGGGACCTGCCTTTAATAGGGCGGGGATTTCCCATCTAAATGGGGAACGGGATAAGGACGGGGATTACTTTTTTTTTCCAAATGTTAAATAGGGCGAGGACAGGGATCACATTCCCTGTCTCGACAAGAACTCATTTAGTATTTTATTTTATATTTCTAGTAATATTTTATATTTTATAATTTACGTTTTCATTTTTTTAGTATATTAGTATTCTTTTTATTAATTTTAAGTTGTATTTTGGATAATAATTAGTTTATTGAATAATAAGTAATATGTAATATTTTAATTTTTATGCAGTTTAATAATTTTATATATTTAAATTTTTATTATAAACTTTATTTTTTTTATTAGGGGATTCCCCACCCTGTCTTTGCCTCCATTAGGGGATTTCCTGCCCCATTCTTGATGGGAAATAATCGGGGATAGAAATTAAAATCCTTAACGAGGATGAAGACGGGGGGAACACTCCCTGCTAATTCCTCACCCAGTGTGCATCCCTAAGATCTATATAGTGCCTTGCATCGAAAGTCTATATGATATTGTGGTGGTCAGACAGCGTGTCTCATTGATGATTACGACAACACAAGATGGAGATTGGTGTTTAGGGTGTTTGTCGAAAGTATTCTTGACAAAGTTGATGGTTAGACATCAAGTTTCGTTAGTGATAAGTTCATAACGGTGACACGAAGTGGTTTTTCCAGAGGGGAGGCCACGAGTACATGGTCCTTGGTTTGAGGGGAAGATTGTTGGGGTATCAACTTAAATCCCACATCGGACGAATAGGCAAGAGTTTCCTTAAATATAAGTGTTCCATCAACTCCATTAGTATGAGGCCTTTTAGGAAGGTTCCCAAAAGCAAATTGTTAGGGCTTAGGCCCAAATCGGATAATATCATACTAATGTGAGAGTTAAAGTGAGATTGCATCCTAAAAAGGTGAAAGAATGAGGCCCAACAAGTAGTATCAGAGCCAAAGGTTCAAGAGCGCTGAGATAGTAGACTATATTTGCGATACGTGGGAGAAGCTCTTGATGTGATGACATCAAGATTGGAGATCTATATGGTGGCTTTCATCGAAAGTATACCTGATATTCTAGTGGTCAGACGGTGTTTCACGTTGATGATCTTACGACAATACAAGATGGAGATCGATGTTCAGGGCCTGTGTTGAAAATATTCTTGACAATTGATGGTCAGCGATGAGTTTCGTTGGTGATAAATTCATAACAGCCGCAAAAAGTGGTTTTGCTGGAGGGGAGGCCACAAGTATGTGGCCCTTGGTTTGAGGGGAGGATTATTGGGGTATCAACCCAAGTCCTACATCGAAAGAATAGG
Organism: Cannabis sativa; assembly: GCF_029168945.1. NCBI lineage: Eukaryota > Viridiplantae > Streptophyta > Magnoliopsida > Rosales > Cannabaceae > Cannabis > Cannabis sativa. The sequence continues at coordinate 43,584,321 of NC_083608.1, read as the reverse complement.
TAAGAGGTTCCTCAAATATAAGTGTTCCACTCCATTAGTATATATGAGGTCTTTTGGGAAGGTGCCCAAAAATAAAATGTAATAGATTAGGCCCAAATCAGACAATATCATACTAATGTAGGAGTTAAGGTGAGGTTGCAGCCCAACAAAATAGAAGAACGAAACCCAACAAAAATAACCTTATAAAGTATATAAAGTTTTTCCAGAAATATTGGATCATTTAGAGATGTCTAAGTGGGAGCTCATTTGCTCTTGTAAGGCAAGATTCGGGTTGTCTCGGAGGTTCTTGCCTTTCTTCAATTTTCGCAGGGAGGGGGTGTTTGGTGTTGTATTTTTCTTTTGTTTAGTTAGTTTTGTCCTTTTAGCTTGATTTATGTTTTTTGTGTTTTGCACTCTATGTTCTTAGTGACGTTGGCTTTAGGTCTTTTTTGTAGGGTTTACTCCATTAGTTACTTCATTGTGAGTTTTAAAATGCCTTTCTTGTTCTCGGATTGGTTCACCGACATTTGGTCGTCCCCTCTTATTCTCAGGGGGTTTTTGGTGTTGTATTTTTCTTTTTTTATTAGTTTTTTGTTCTTAGCTTATTTTATATTTTTTTCGTGTTTGGCACTCTATGTTCTTAGCGACGTTGGCTTTAGTTTTTTTTTTTTTTTTTTTTTTTGTAGGGTTTGTCCCTTTAGTTACTTCATTATGACTTTTGGGCTATTTGCTCATCTTGTTCTTAGATTGGTTCACCAACAGTTTGGTCGTCTCCTTGTGAGATTTGTGTTGTCTCTGCCACTTGTAGGGCTTTGTTTGTTTGAACACTACTACAAAAAGGGTCTTTTGCTTTAGCTTTTAAGTGATTTAAAAAATCTGCATCAGTTTGTGTAAACGACGCCATAAACACAAACACAAATACTATGATTTTTTGCTTCACTTCATAATCGAAACTAGTTTTTTTTTTTTGCTTCATTTAATAACACAAACACAAATACTATTAGTTTTTTGCTTCACTTCATAAACACAAACACAAATACTATTATTCACATTTTGTGTCGGTTATTAAATTAGGCAAAAAAATTTGCTTCATCTAATAATTGACGCAAACTACAAATTAAAAAAATAAATAAATAAATCTAAAGATGGTTTCAAATCTGAGACGGTTCGATTCACCACCCCAAACTCGTTATCCTAGAACCCAGTCGCGTGCCACCACCCCAAACCTGAAAAAAAATACCAAATCTTGTGCGTTGAGAGAGCTGCCATAGAGAGAGAGAGAGAGAGAGAGAGAGAGAGAGAGAGAGAGAGAGAGATAAGCTAAAAATACCTTACTTATGTGATGGCTCTCCTGTGGTTTGGTGCGTGCTCTAACTACTCCATCACCTCAAACTTGCAAAACAAAAAAAAAAAAGCAAACCAACATTTTCAAAATAAGATGAGAAACAAGAGAGAATAAGAGCCCTCATTTTTATTTGCATGGAGATGAAGATGGTGGCAGGGTGCTCCGTCCACTGCTGGCAACGAGCTCGTGTCTAGCAAACATCGAAGGGGTGGCGCCATTTGTTGTTGGCAACGAGTCGGTGTCTAGCAGAGAGAGAGAGAGAAGGCTGACAACTGTGTGTATGAGTTAGGGATTTTCTAAATGGGCACGAAGCCCATGTGTTTTTTAATTTTTTTTTAAGTAATTTAGCATCGGTTTTGCACAGATGCAAAACACTAGTAAACTGACACTAAATGGTGCATCTGAACAAAATTGACGCAAAAATCAACCCCTCATTTGTGTAATTTTTTTTATAATTTCATCTTTAGTGTCAATTTTTGTTTTAGTATCGAAGTAACAACTTATGCAAATTAATTATTATTTGCATCGGTTAACAACCGAAGAAACAAAGTGAGGGTTGACTTTTACGTTGGTCAACAAGTTTGACCAGACACATTGACCGATGCAAAAACTCCTTTTTGTAGTAGTGAAACCTTAAATGAAATGGGACATCTTAGTTTAGACAGAGGGTCCAAGTAATATCGCTTGGTATTGGGCGACATGTCGCTTGGAAGGTGCATGAAACATGCAAAAACACGTAAAATGGGACACTGATCAGGTGATTTAGGCGACATGTTGCATAGGGCATTCTAGGACAATCTTCAACATTAGGTGATTTGTGTATTTCGGCTCCAAACTTTGAACCAAATATTTAAGAAATCTTTTCTTATTTTTCTTTTCATTTACGAACAATCAATTGTACATTAATAGCAATATGTAGAGAAACAACTCTAAGATATCTGTAAACCAACTTAATTAATATCAACCAATTTAATATATTCATATTCACCATGTTAAATAGAATTTTATTTAAAGAGATTTGTCTTTCACTGACAATATTAAACACCTGCAAATTTAATAAACACCATTATTATAGTATTAGTTTGTAATAGGGGTGTACAAAAAAATTTGTAAACCGCCTAAACCGAATAACCCGCCCAAACCGAACCGAAAAAACTGATAAAAATTACAAACCGAAATAACCCGAAAAAATTACAAACCGCCCAATCTGTTAATTGGGCGGGTTGAAAATAGGTCCAACCCGCCCAATTAAACCGACCAACCCGACCAACCCGATTTTGCACTTTTATTTTTTTTTTAAAACTTTTTTAGTTTTTATTATATATAATATAAATGATTAAATATATAATAATATAAAGTTATATACTTAATTATTAGTTTTAAAGTCATATATATGGTATTGTACTTTGGTGGAATGTGATATTTTTAATTTATTTTTAAAATTTTTGTTAATTTTGACTTTAAAACTAAAAAAAAAAAAAAAATGGCCGGTTTGGGCGGGTTAACCCGACCAAACCGCCCAAACCGTTGGTCGGTTTATAGAATTTTTTTTTTAAATTGGGCGGGTTGCACTTAAATTTTAGCAACCCGAACTTTAGATTGGGTTAGAAAATATATAAGATAAACCGCCCAAACCGACCGATGTACAACCCTAGTTTGTCATTATTGATATGTCAAGTTTCAAAGCATTAGCAAAATTGTTATGCAACTGTAAAGCAACCTTACTTAAACATAAAATACCAAAATAGTATTACGTGACTATTCTTACATATGAATTTACTATTCTATTTATGATTTAATATGAATAAATTTACCATTGAAAATCTGTAAAACAACGTTAATGCGACAGGATAAACATTAACTCTAGTATTGTTGCATTTTTCTTATTTTTTGTACTATACCTGATTTAAATTGATTGGGAGCTCTAGATCTATTTGTTAGATATCTACATTTTATGAATTTAAAAATTGATATTAGTAGGATCAGTTATTTGGGAATTAAATCGGAATTTTAAATTTTAATTTCGAACTAGTTTTTCTACTCTTTCTTTCATCAATACGAAACTATATTTGTTTACATTGATTCCGATCTTCTTCTTAAGTGAGTTTGTCGAAGATAATCGTGGTATTTTGCCTGGTTTAGTTTCGTTTAGATTTTCTTGCTAGGTTGATCGATTGAAGTTTGCGTTGGTGAGATTTTTAGTTCGTGCAGCTGAAAGTTTATAATAAGAGATGTAATTATAATATTTTGTTTGTGAGTTGTATAAATGTTTAAAGGTGCAGCCCACGATATTTTTATAATTTAGTTGCTTTTTTTTTTTTTTTGTATATATACCTAAAAAAAGCCCTTAATTAAATAATTTGAGAGATAATGTTCAAATTGCTATAAATATGGAAACGCCCTAGCTAATCGATATAGATAAAATGTGCCCCCATTATAGAGTTTCTTATAACTATATATGAAAATCATAGAGTTGAAGAATAATAGTGCACCCATACTAACTTTTAAATATGTACATGAAATGATTGAGTAGAAGAATTTGTATTGCTAGAGAGATAGAAATTTATTAGCTTCAAAAGTACTGCTATATGAATGTAAAAATTGGTACAACTGATGCAGATATAAAATAAAAGAGAAAAGTAATGAAATGCTCATAAGATGGTTTTGGTACCAAATTGGACAAAAGAAAGCTAAGTTTGAGGGAACACAATATGTCCCATTCTTTTACTATGCTTGTTGATGGATGATGCCCTAACCATGCCATCTTCAAAGGGGACCCAAAAATCACTTCATCAACAACAATTATTTGGTCTCTTTGCCATGCGCCCTATACTACTTTAATTTACTTTCTTCTGTAAAACTGTTAAATAAAATTATTTTCATATACAATGATTTCTTTCCTTTTTCTTTTTCATTATTTATATTTTTCTTGGATGGGAAAATCTGCCTCCCAAAAGGGTCTTTGGCTATTGTGTTTTCAAAGCTCTAGGGACCCTTTTGGGCACTTCTGCCGTTCTAAAAGTAAATATTCATCATTGGGTTTACGTTACTTCAAAATAAGATTCCAAATACCTAATGTAATTCTTATAACGGGTGGCTAAGTATCTTTGCAACATTATATTGAACTGTCCTAAAGTGACATTTTTGTGTGTCCTTTTTCATAAAGACCTCTCTCTCTCTATAAATATATATGTCTCCCCTCCATTAATGTCATGTACTATTTAATAGGTTGGTATTTAAGCAAAATATATAAGTTGGAAACTAGTGTTATTAATTGTCACATTTTAGCTCTTGACATCCCATGTGTATTGAGATTTAATTTTATACAAGTATATATGTGTGACATAAATGACTCAATAAACTTTCAAACTACTATGATACTTAATTTTCAAAGCCTTTAATATGTTCATTTATAAGAGTCAATGTAAGACTCGAAACATGGACTGAATCCATTCAATTATTATATATATATATACACTTATATAATATGTTAGTGATTTATAAAACACTTAAGAAATATATAAATCACAGATCTAAACATATTCATAAAGTGCTTTAATATAGAAAACCCTAAATCATAAATCTATAAAGCCTTTGCTAAATTAAAGAAGAAGATGATGATAAAAGATCAGCGGAAGCACTAACCTGAAGCCATTGTTGGAGATTGCAGAGAAGGTTTTGATCTTCCAAGAATACACTATTTTCTTAGGTATTTTCTCTGATGGGGAAGGAGAGAATACAGAAACCCCTAGTGTTTCTTGGGGACCACTACCTATTTATAGAGTCATTTTAGAATAACACTTGGGTATTTATAATTTGGCCCCTCAACAAATTATAAATTAACTTATGGTATCTACACATTAATTCCATGACACTTTAATACCCTTTTGATACCCATAACATAATTGGTCACTTAATTTTGTATCACACTTTATAATAGCATATACATTATACATATGTGCCCACAAATGATTTTTAATCCAACAATCTCCCACTTGGGCAACATATGTTACCTGATAAATGTATAACCTTATGAGCTCAAAATTTGCTATTATGTAAAGGTATTCACAACAATCTCGTCCATCAACTATACCCATATAGGATCAAAGCGATTTTCGTCATATCAATCATGACTAAACCCATCAATGGTCACATATACAAACATAGCCAAATGACATAGATCAATCATGGATGTGTAGCATGGAAATTACATGCAATGTGAACCGAACATGCCTATTTCCAACTGGTCCTCCTTAAACCAAAGTGAGGTCAAACTTAAACATAACAAAACAGAGTGAATAAACTGAAAACTTTATTTCTGATCAGAAAATAACCAAATACATAAATGTCTTAAACAAACATAAAGCAAAGAGAATACAAACTCCCACTAAATCATGATATCCTCAAGTAATACTACACCCATATGAGCAGTGTGCTCATGAAAGACCTTGGGTGGTAATCCTTTTGTGAGCGGATCCGCTATCATGGAGTTTGTCCCAATATGCTCTATGGAAATCTGTCCACTCTGCACTCTTTCTTTCACAACTAGGAACTTTATGTCAATATGCTTTGACTTGGATGAGCTCCTATTGTTGTTGGAATACAGCACTGCTGATTTATTGTCACAAAATATCTTAAGTGGTCTTTCAACATTCTCCAAAACACGCAGCCTAGTGACAAAGTTTCTCAGCCATATTCCCTGATTTGATGCCTCATAACACGCTACAAATTCAGCCGCCATAGTGGAAGAAGCTACAAGTGTCTGTTTGACACTTTTCCAAGATATAGCTCCTCCAGCTAACAAGAAAATGTAGCCTGATGTAGACCTTCTGCTATCTTGGCATCCAAATAAATCGAATCGAATACCCTACGACCTCCAAATGATCCGATTTCTGTATGTGAGCATGTAATCTTTTGTTCTCTCGAAGATACCTCATAACCCTCGTCGTTATCCAATGGTCCATACCGGGGTTGCTTAAATATCCGCCTAACATCCCAACAATGTACGCAATATCCGGACGCGTACATACTCGAAGATACATTAGACTCCCTACAACCGATGCATAGGGAATCTTTTTCATTTCCCGAATTTTAAGGTCGCTTTTAGGGCATTGTCTAAGACTGAATTTGTCTCCTTTAGCAACAGGGGTATCACCTGGTCTACAATCTTGCATGCCAAACCTTTTGAGTACTTTATCGATATAGCTCTTTTGTGATAATCCAAGAATACCCCGAGAACGATCTCGACGTATTTGAATTCCTAATACAAAAGAGGCGTCACCAAGATCTTTCATCTCAAATTGCTTAGATAAAAATCTCTTGGTTTCGTGCAATAAGCCTATATCATTAGTGGCAAGCAATATGTCATCGACATATAGAACCAGAAATATGTATTTACTCCCACTGAACTTGTGATATACACAATCATCAATAATATTCATCTCAAAACCAAATGAGATAATTACTTGATGAAACTTGTGATACCATTGACGAGAAGCTTGCTTGAGTCCATAGATAGATTTCTTTAATTTGCAAACCATATTCTTTGGGTCACCAACCACAAAGTTTTCTGGTTGCTCCATATAAATTGTCTCATCAATGTCGCCATTGAGAAACGCTGTTTTAACATCCATCAGATGTAACTCAAGGTCAAAATGAGCAACAAGTGCCAATATTATCCTAAAAGAGTCTTTCGATGAAACCGAGAGAAAGTCTCGTATAATCAATGCCTTGTTTCGAGTATAGCCTTTTGCTACAAGACGTGCCTTAAATCTCACCACATTACCATATTCATCCTTCTTGGTTTTAAGTATCCACTTACAACCAATTGGTTTTACACCTTCTGGTAATGGGACAACTTCCCAAACTTTATTGTCTTGCATAGACTTATTCTCTTCATCCATGGCATCAATCCACTTTTGAGAGTTAGAACTTTTCATGGCCTGATGTAAGTTGATTGGATCATCTTCCATCATTCCAATTTCATCCTCATGTTCTTGAAGAAATACAAAATAGTCATCTGAAATAGCATTTCTTCTCTCTTGTGGACCTCCTTAATGGCTCTTGTTCTTGAGGGTGTTGAATTTGTTCTTCCGGAACAATAGCCTCATTTTGATTTGGGAGTTGTTCAACATTGTCTTGTTGAGGTTCCGGATTCATTTCTTGATCAATGACAGTGTGGAAGCTGAACATTGTCTAAAATGATAGTAGAACCGAGTTTGAATTCAATTCCTCCTCAAAAACAATGTCTCTAACCTTATTTCTCCCCCCAAATTCAACATCCTCAAAAAATGTTAGCTTCCCGTCTCAAAAATATTTCGACGGTGGGATCATAAAACTTATAGCTAGATCTCTCGTAATAACCAATAAAGTAGGCTAACCGTTTTGGAGTCCAATTTCTTTTCATGTGGCCTATAAGGCCTTGCCTCACCGGACATCCCCAAATGTGAAAATGCTTTAGACTAGGCTTTCGACCTCGTCCAAAGCTCATAAGGTGTTTTTGCAATCGCTTTACTTGGTACTCTATTCGAATGTAAGTCTTGTCTTTAATGCTTCTCCCCGTAGGACTCGGGTAAGGTAGAATGAGCGATCATGCTCCTTACCATGTCCTTAAGAGTCCTATTTCGTCTCTCGGCAACACCATTCATGCTAGGTGATCCCGGCATGGTGTACCGTGGGACAATACCACATTCCTCTAGGAATTTAGCAAATGGTCCCGGACGTTGTTCACCCGAGCCATCATATCTACCGTAGTACTCACCACCACGATCGATTTGACGTTCTTAATCCTTTTGTTGAGTTGATTCTCAACTTCGCCTTTGTAAGCTTTGAACACGTCCACGGACCGAGATTTTTCATGAATGAGATATAGGTACCCATAACGTGAGTAATCGTCTATGAATGATATAAAATATTGTTGACCATTCCAAGATGCCGTAGGGAATGGCCCACAAATATCCTGTGTGAATCAATTCTAAGACTTCGAAGCTTTATTGGCACCTAATCTCTTAGTTTTGGTCCGTTTTCCCTTGATACAATCTACACGTACATTGAAATCCGTGAAGTCAAGAGACTCTAAAATGTCATCGTACACAAGACGCTCAATTCTACCTCTTGAGATATGACCTAAGCGTTTATGCCATAATGGAGCTGAATTTTCTTTATTTAATTTGCGTTTAGTACCTCGTGATTCCACATACAAGGTTTCATTATAGGATGCAATTGTTTCTAACAAATAAAGATTGTCATAAGTATTCAAATAACCAGTTCAATAATATTTGAATTTAAAGACAAAGTAAACCGATTGTTTCCAAATGAACAACAATATCCAAATTTGTCCAACAAAGAAACGAAACTAAATTCCGCCTAAAAGACGGCACAACAAAAGTGTCTTTCAAATCCAAATAAGAACCAGCTCCTAATAACAATCCGAAATGCCCAATTGCTTCCACTTCCACCGATTGACCATCGCCCACAAAGATGTATCTTTCACCATCACTTGGCTTTCGGTAGCTCGTGCAACCCCGCATAGAAACACTTATGTGAGTAGTAGCACCGTAATCTATCCACCAAGTGTTTCTAGGTACCGAAACTAAATTAACCTCGTAACGTACCAAAGCAAGATTAATACCTTTCTTTACACGCCATGCGTGATATTTGGCACAATCTTTCTTCACATGTCCAAAGTTGGTCACAAAAGAAACAACCCTTAGAATCCCGTTGTTGTTTCTTTTGAACCGGACCCTTAGCACTTCATTCTCAAATTTCCTTTTCTTGCCACTTATCCTTAGGAGTAGTGGCCAAATGAGCACTTTCGGTTTTGTCCTTTTTCAACCTTTCTTCTCTTCGCACACAATGAGAAATAAGCTCGTTGAGAGTCCATTTCTCCTTTTGACGATTGTAACTAATTTTAAATTGGTTAAACCGTGGAGGAAGCGTTAACAAAACCATGAGTACAAGTACATCATCCGAAAGCTCAATCTTAAGTGTCCTTAATCTTGAGACAATATGATGCATTTCCATAATGTACTCCCTTACATTTCCTTGACCCTTATACTTCATGTTCATTAAAGAACCAAGAAGTGTTGTCATTTCAACCTTATCGTTTTTAGCAAAACGTTCCTCAATTTGTTCAAGGAAATTCTTAGCCATAGTAACCCCTTCGGATTCTGTGCCCCAAAAGGCTTCTGGAATGCTGTGTTTCATAATCATTAGACTCATGCGATTTGAACGATCCCACCTCTCAAATTCCCTTTTATCATCATGGGAACTTTCCTTAGTGAGAGGTGCAGGTTGTTCATTCCTTAGTGCATGGTCCAAATCCATACATCCCAGAACTATAAGTAGGTTCCTTTTCCAATCCTTGAAATTGGTCCCATTAAGCATAGGAATAGAATTAATGTTAGCAGATATTGAAGCAGCAGAAGATGAACTAGCTGAATATAGAACAAATAAAACAAGCTCACATTAATATGCATAATTAAACAATAAATTCAAAAATTGGTTAATCCCATCTCAAGATACCAAACAAACATTAATATTAAGTCTTTTTGGGCAGTAATATTAACTATAGTCTATAAGCGGTACTCTTGGTGTATCAATCAAACATTGACAATAAAATCGTGTCAAACAATAGATTAATCTTTGGACTAACGTATTGTTCACACAAAATACCTTATAATTGTCACACATTTATCGCCACAGGTATGTTTGAAATCTAGCAAAATATTCACTTACCTTTGGGCTAGTCAATATAAGCATCAATTACAAACACACAACCAACCTAATATTTAAATAAATTAATCTACACAAAAGAGGTCACTTTGGCGACATATTGTTTCAATTAATTTACTCAAAATATTAGTCATAAACCAACACCAAAATTTGAATTAAATTGTTCCAAATATATAATAAACTGAATATTTATATATCCTTAGTATATGTAAACAATACAAATTCCATAGAGATTCTAAACCATAATATGAATATATTGATCAATAAATAAAACTTTATGGGTATAATATATATCAATACTGAGAGAGAAAAAAAAAATACATCGAAAATTATTTATATACTGATCCAAAAAAAACAGTAATATCCAAATCAATATAATACCGAAATCAATTAAAATATATATGTGAGAGCCATATATACTGTACGACTCAATTAAAGTCTCAAATCTTATACTGTTAACTAGTACAGTACGAATATATATATATAATTTAATTTATCTCCTTTACTCGTACAGTAAAGAAAAAACAAAACAAATAATTATACTGAATTGTGATAATCTTATGGCAATATATATATAATTGTATTCACAAAAATTGACGGCAGCATAAAAAATAAGAACCCTAATTTTTAAAATCTCCAAATTTCATAAACAAATCATCAGATCTTCAATTAATTCAACAAAGGAGGCTCTGATACCACTTGTTAGTGATTTATAAAACACTTAAGAAATATATAAATCACAGATCTAAACATATTCATAAAGTGCTTTAATATAGAAAACCCTAAATCATAAATCTATAAAGCCTTTGCTAAATTAAAGAAGAAGATGATGATAAAAGATCAGCGGAAGCACTAACCTGAAGCCATTGTTGGAGATTGCAGAGAAGGTTTTGATCTTCCAAGAATACACTATTTTCTTAGGTATTTTCTCTGATGGGGAAGGAGAGAATACAGAAACCCCTAGTGTTTCTTGGGGACCACTACCTATTTATAGAGTCATTTTAGAATAACACTTGGGTATTTATAATTTGGCCCCTCAACAAATTATAAATTAACTTATGGTATCTACACATTAATTCCATGACACTTTAATACCCTTTTGATACCCATAACATAATTGGTCACTTAATTTTGTATCACACTTTATAATAGCATATACATTATACATATGTGCCCACAAATGATTTTTAATCCAACATAATATATATATGGTCCCCTCACTTTAACAAAAGATAGAGGAATTCAGTACTAGTACTCTATAAGTGTGGGGGAAAACAATAGCTACTAATCATCACGAGATGATGGCCACTTTGTCCCACTCTCTGTTACAATATCAGTTGTCGTTCCTCTCTTAAGAAAATATTCACAATGTTAAACAAAATATGAAGATAAATATTCACAAGAGAAATTTGTAGGGTATAAAAAAATCTCTCTAGCTAGAATAAATTTGAGTGAGCTCCAATATAACCAAAGATATATAGTGAAAAAAGACACAAAAATATTGAAAACCTTCATAGTCTCTGTTTGTTGTATAGCTAATATAAACATAGCTGAGTGCTCATGTTGTGTCACACTCATCACGTTTTGCCCTCGTTGTTTAGTCTTATTCGATATCCTTTTTGATAGACAGACGAGCAAAGCTTGTCTTCACTTGAAGAACCTCCAATACTATTAATTTAATATTTACAAAACAATTACCTCTATAAATATTAACATATTTATTATGCCATGCAACTGAGGTTGTTTGTTATGATATATTTAATGTAGTTTTTTCAACCATCTCATACATATTTAAGTCACTCATAAGTTAATCACAAGTCAAAATCAAATCCAGATATATAACGTACCATACAGATTAATTAGTGTATTTTATTATTTTAAGTTTAATTATATGTGTGGCACCATTCTACAACACTAAATCATGATTGTGAGTATATTAGACCAGAATTTTATACTCTTACCACTTAAGCCTTTGTGTTTGGAGCCCATTTATTGCCATGTGGCAATACCCTTTACCAATAATAAACCGAAGAGACAGCTGGGTTTATTTTATTTTTACACACTTGTTGGTGTTTTATGTTTGTTTTCCGTATAATATTTTGATGATATATATATTTATATATTTATGGGTTACAAAATTATACTAGAAGAATATGCACATTCAACACCAGAGCCCATACCCAGAAGTTGCTCAAGCCCATCATTTGTTATTTTACTCTTTCTCTTTTGGGTTCTTCTCTTCTGTGTAGCCCATATGTATTAGAGGTTTTCCCTTAGCCACCAAAATTAATATACATTGTGGTTTCATTAATGTAACTATTAATCTGTGCTTATTGTCTACATTCATTTTGTTAATATAAGAAAAAAAAAAAGGACAGATTCTTCTTTTAAATTTGAATTTAAATGATGTAATTATAATGCTGCCATGTAAAGAACTTTCTGCGTGTGCTATATTTATATATTACATATTCGCTATGATTGTTATTTATTATTAGTTTCCCCACCCATTACAAAAAAAAAAATGGTTATAATGCTAGATTTCTTTTGATGTTGTTTATTATTGTTTCCGAAAATAACATGTCGTTTGTTGTTTTAACTAGACAAAGAAACATGTCATTTGGTCACTAATAAATTACAATTTGGAACAGAAAGTGCAAACTAAGAAAAATACCCAAATTATTAAGTATCATGATGAATAAACCATATAAGCAGCTGATAATTGATAAAAATACAAAACTAATACTTTGAAAACAACAAAAAATAATAATAATAATAGAAAAATTAATGTTGAAATCTTCCTAATACTCGTTAAGATCATAGAGTCGAGGTGAAATTTTCGAATATGAAAATATGAAATCGGGGTTTTTTACCTTTTTATATGTTAGGAATGTGTCTTAAAAGCATCTAAACATATTAATTATTAGTTTATTATTATTATTATATTTAAATTGTTAAATTATTAATTAATTAATTTATGTAAATATAACGTAATTTTATATTAGTACAAGAGAATTAAGATCACATAAATTATGAATAAAATAGTTAACAACTAATTACACTTCTAGAATTCTTTAATTAGGGTTGTAAGTGCGATTAATTAAGCATCATGTTGATACAAATAATCTAGATTAAGATTATTGATATGGCTAGACATTCGATAAAAACATTTTATGTAATTATGTAATATATATATAATAATGACCCATATGAATTAAAATATTTATACAAAATCCATTTAATAATACAGATTAAAATTCATATCATAACATATGATAAACTTAAATCAACTTCATAAAGTCTTATTCATGTTAATTATTTTTTTAATTCAATTGTTAAAGTCTCTTCATTCATTGTACAAGGCTAGTAATTTTCTTTTTTAAATGGTCTAAGAAAATTAAGAATCGAAAGGAACTACAGTTATAATATAAATACAAATGGTAAAGTAAAAGAATTCAAAACTAGGAACAAAAAAGCAAACTATAACTAAATTATTTACAAAGCATAGGAGTTATATATTATGTCCTAAAACATAACAAAATAAAAAAGAAACATACTCATTTTCATATTACAAAAGCAGAAAGAAATGCCTTCAAAAGAACATCATCTTCGTCCATATCAACAGAGAAAAAGTGCAATAAACACAGAAAATAAACGTAGCTGTGAAATCATATTAAGTTTGAATCCAACACCATTGGAGAGACATGCACCTTAATTAACAATGAGATTGTTCACCAAACGATTGAAAGGTCAAAGGCTTATATCAATGCATGGCATTATAATGAAAATACTTGAGCAGAGCTTCTCTTCGTTTTCAATCTTTTTCCATTGAAAACACAGTATTAGCTTTATTCTCAGACAGTAAATATGGATGCAGGAAGAAACATAATAGCCATGCCAAATTTTTTTAACAAAAATGTCTTTCTACATTAACTCAAAAATACAATGAGATAGATACCTATAAAAGTTTAAGCAGCCACAGGACTGGTAGGAGCATCTCTCTTAGACTTTGCGGACAAAAATAGTTCCAAAACATCAGGGTCATTACGGATGAAACCAGGGCATTTAGAAAGGAAAGTATGTGCTTCATTGTGCCTTCTGGCCTTGAAAAAGGCTTCAAATAAACGAAGCACTGCAGAGGTAGATGGGAAACTCTTTGAAGTCATTGCCTTCAGAAAAGCTATAGCATCATCTCCAGTTCCATGTTTTGCAACAAACTCAATAAGTGGATCAATAAAAGGTGGAAATCCGTTATTTCTCATCAACTCCAAAATATTCAGAGCCTCCCCAAATCCATCTTGGACTAATAGATTTGTTATCAATGTTTGGTAAGTGGTATGCCATGGCATCACCCGATTTTCAGTGATCAGATCATTAAGAAGCTTGTAAGCCTGTTTTGCCTTGTTCCTTTTGCAATGTGCAACCACAATCACATCAAGAGTGGAACCAATGGACATAGCATCTTCGATTACAATCATCTTCCGGAAACAATCAGAAGCTTTCTTAAGATCTCCGACTGCACAAAGTCCCTGAATTATTGTTTTCCATGTCTTCTCATCTGGTTTATAGCTGTCTTCAATGTTATCCAAAAAGGCATGTGCTTCATCCTTTTTGCCAATACAATTTAGCTGGAATACAATTTTACTCTGCAGATGACCACTAGGTACGTATCCACATTCCTCCATTGCTTTCAAAACCTTAGTATACTCTCCAACTCTACTAACACTAGCTAAAGACTTGAGAACGGCATCTAGAGTAGAATCTGTCAACACATTCCCATTGTCTGTAAAAACCTTCACAACCCTAGAAAACAAACTCATATCCAACTGCTTAGCCGAGACTATCTTCCTCAACAGAAATTTTTCACAATGTGATGAAGGCTTATCCGAACCAGCCATTGCATATTCATAAAAGGTCACAGCTTCCTCAAACATTTTTCTCTTACAAAACCGCCCTAGAACAGTGGCAAATGTTATCCCCTCTAATTCAAATTGAAAGCTCCTCATCTCATCAAGTACTTTCCAAAACCTATCAATGCAATCTTCCCTTCCAAGAACTCTTGCCATAGCATTATAAGTTTGTTGATCATGCTTGAACAATTCACTCTCATCAAGCCACCTAAAAAGTATAAGCGCTTTCATTGGCTCGGTGCTAAGCTTATCTAGAATCATTTTAACCATATCACTAGAAAAGGTTACATTCAAATCCTTCAATTGTTTTTCAACATCGTCCCCCCATACCTCATTTCTGATAATCCTACAAATCCTCACACAGATCTTTTCATCCGAGTTGTCCACCGACCCTGAAGAAAACACCTCTTTCAATTTCTCAACGTCCCCATCCAATCCTTCCCCCTCACATTTCTCCAAAGCTATATCACGTACGCCCTTTGATATACCATAACCCTTTTTCTTCATAATCTCAACCAAGCCCCAGAACTCACTCACAAACCCATTCAGACCCAGAATGCGCAACATCGAATTATAAGACTTAGAACTCAATTTCTTTTCTTCACTCTCAGATACCCAATCAAAAAACCTCCTGGCAACATCAGGACTAGACTCAAGCTTTTCCAAATTCCATAATATGAATTCATGACTAAGCACAATGTTATTTGATTCTAAATCATTCTTAATCTCCTCCAAACTCATCGGTTTGGAGAAAATTTCTAATACAACCGCGTGATCCGAATCCTTAAATTCAAGCTTCGGTTCGGACGAGAAATTCCGAAACGAAGAGATTCCAGGGTTTAAGTGATTGACGAAATTAGGACAAAAAATGGATTTTGAAGGAGAAAGCGAACCAGTGTGAATGAGTGAAGTGAGAGATCGAAAGGACTCGTGGTTGGGAAAAGATGGTACCTGAGAGTACGAGCGGTGTACGAAGACACGAGACCCCGGGCCAACGCGAGATCGGAGAAGTAACAGACGCCATGAAGGCCTCATTGTAAGTTCTCAGTAAAGGAAGGTTTTTTTTTCTTTTGATGGGGCTCCGAGCAGGGTGTTCAAGCGAGTGAGAAAGAACTAGTTTAGGGTTTAGAGAGCGAATCGGGGTTTTGACCCTTAGAAAAAATTGTGTAAAGTGAAAACGACATGTCGTTTCTTTAAACAATCCCTAGCTTGGAACATCACTGGTTTATTAAGTTTTTTTTTTTTTTAATTATTATTATTATTTTACAATTGTATGGTTATTAATTTTCTAATTCTTTTTCTGAAAAAAAAAATGTTGCTGGTTCATTTTTATTTTTTAGGGTAAATATTATTGGGGATTCTGTATTTTGCAAAATTTATCTTTTTATTTTATTAAATGACAAAATTAACTCTATATTTCTTAAAATGGTACAAATAGGACCCTGAACTGATTTTTTATCAAAATAAAATTTAATAATAATTCGATCTAAATGTGTTATGACAAATGTTATATTAAAAGAAAAATTATCAAAAATTAAGCTCAGGATCTTATTTTTACCATTTTAAAAAATACAGAATTCATTTTATCATTTATCAAAACAGATAGTCCAATCTATAACTTTTACAAAACACAGTCCAAAATAATATTTATCCTACTCTTAATAACAAATATATAATAATTTTGTTCAACAACCGAAACATTATTGGATTCTTTTATAAAGAGAAAATTAGGCTGTATACCTCTTTTAACTTGCAGTATTTAAATTTTACCCTCTCTTTCTATATCTTTCATTTCTACCTTTTTTTTCAGCCACTATACCAATTTTGCCCTTTATCTCCCTTCCTCTCCAACTTGCCCAAACTCCTACTGAAACCTAAGCATCTCCAAATCCTCTCAGATTTTTGCTATTGCTATTGCTTTCCGATTTTTTCAGTAGCTATGGAGGAATTCGTAACTTATAATAAGGGTATATTTGGTAGTTAATTATAAAATAGGGTATATTTCAATTAAATTTATTTTAAAGTTATTTTTGGTGAATGTGTAATAAAAAGAGGTAATTATCAATTTATCCCTTTTATAAAAGCCTTCAAGTGCTCAAATTAAAATTAATATGTTTCTCTAAGTTCAGTTCAGGTTGTGCTAAAGTCTCTTCCGAAATCAAAAAGAATGTTTTATTAGTTATCGGGTTGTGAAAATTATCATCTAAAGGTTGCTTGAAAATAACTAATTTGAATTTTAAATTAGGAATTTTTAGAAAATAATTTTTTTATGTTTTATTTTATAATTTTACTGTTTAAATTTTTTATTTATAAAAATACATATGTAAAGTTTTAAACTTACAAAAATACATTTTATTCAGAAAATGTGAAAAAAAAAAATAATGAAAAATCAAAATCAAGATAACTATAAATCAACTATAAAACAACCAAAACAATTACAACTTCATAATAACAACTATAATACAATTATAAATAAACTACAAAATAATAAAAAATAATTTATTATTTTTACTAAAAATGTATTTTTGTAAATAATAAATTTTAAAGAGTAAAAATAAAAAATAAAAAAATAAAATCGTGTGAACGTATTTTTATAATTTTTTTCAAAATTTTTGATCTATTATATAAATTTTTCATTTTAAATTGCGTTATCTCCAACATCATTTATTTTGTATGTCAAATATCACCTACCAAAATTCATAATTTAGCATCACAAATGTTTTATAGATATTTTAAATAATAAAATAATACTACATGAGCTTTACAGTTATGATAAAAATATGGTAAATGTATTATTATTTACCTCATTTTTGGTATTTCCATTAGTGTGTATATAACCAATAATAATGCTGAACATTTGTCATGGAGAGAGAAAATACTGGGCCTAACAATAAGTGCCTTAAAGTTGAAGTTGAAGCATTGTCCCGACAAAACTAGCCCAATAACAATTACATCATCAAACTTGGTGAAACAAAAGTAATTTTATCAGTAATTGGGCCTAACAATAGTGCCCACAAATGGTAGCATTAGTTGGATATACACTATGTTTAGTATGATAAAAAAAAAATTAAAAAAAAGGAAGAAATTTACATCAAGTATTATTTTTTTAAAATTAAATATATATATTTTTTGTATTTTTACAATGTCAACGAAAATAACACAAAATCACGTGAAAGTAATAGAAAAATAATATACAAATAATAAAAAACTAACAACAATACAATAACAAAAGTACAATATAAAAATAACATGAAAACATATTTAAAAAAAATCTATATTTTCAACAAATAATTATCTTAAAAACCGTAAAATTATATAAAATTTTGTATAGTCATATTTTTGTAATTTTTTTTAGTTTTTGGTATTTATAAAATTATGCCAAAAAAAACATAAAATTGATTTTTTTTTTTTTAATAATAATAATAATTGCGCTTTAACTTTCGTGTTACGTTTTATTTTATGGTTTATTTAATTTTGATTTAGTTGAGCAACTTGTTTTAATTATGAACTTCTCTCCCCAAGTAGTTGCCATTTTCATTTGGCTAAACAAATTGCTGATATTTATGAATTAAAATAATAATATAGAACTTAAATAATAGCAGTTATACTGGCACTAAAATCCCTTCAGAATTATTTTATTTTATGCACCAAATTAAGATTGTGTCCATAATTATTGGTGCAGTATGCAAACTTTGGTATTTGATTGATTGTAGAATTTGCTAACCACAAACGTGAGACTTCCAAATATCTTATTTTCAATACATAATTTACTTATTAACATAATATTTAATAAATAGCCGTGTTGATTGAATTTATTAAAACCTTTTTGTGTTAATCATTACATTAAAATACATTTTATGTTTTAGCCCTGCTATGTTGACATGCACAACAATAGTCCATATGTTCAATCATTGAATTAAAAAAAAAAAAAAAAAAAAAAAAAAGCCTATTTTGCATCATCAAAGTATGAGTTTATAGAACTTTCAATCAAAGTTGAACAAAATTGGTATCATATTCCAATTATTTAGGTATGGAAATATAGTACAGTATGGCTTTCCAATTTTTTTGCTTATAAGTCATCATCATTTTTTTTTATTAAATAAATTATCATCTTACTTGGGCCATTTCTTGATCTGGTCAAGTTTGGTGGCTCCATTACCATTATAATAAATTTAAAATTCTTTATTTTGTGGTCCCAACTTAAATTATTATTACTTCTTTACAATCATGTTTCTGTACTAAAAAGTAAAAAAGAAAAAGAAAAGAACACGCATATATAAACAGTCAATTTAATTAATTGATTTGTTACTTGTTTACTAGCACAAAAACAAACTCTCCACTTGCAATTTTAAAAACTTTTCTTTTCTTGTTCAAAAAAAAAAAAAACTTTTCTTTTCTTTTGTCTTGTCTTATCTTATCGAAATCTTCAAGAAGATGTACTCTCCATTGTGAAAAGATTGGGTTTGATAATTTATTAGGAAATACAATGCATGCACCTCACCACCCCAATTGGAACCTAACAACAAAGACATTGCTATTCATCACAGCTGTATCTCTAATACAATCAACATATTTGATTGTCATTGGATTTTGTAAATTTTAAAATGGGACTAGTAAGATATTCCTAGAAGGAGTAATGAGAAAATGTGGTATTTTATTTATTTTTGGAAAATAGAAAATGTGGTATTTAAATCATTACAATTATTTTTTCTTGATATTTTCAAAAACAAAAAATATATATATTTTTTCTTGAGAAAAAAAAGTCCTTACAATATATATATATAAATATATATTTTAACTTCTATACATCTCAATTTATTCCAAAATATATTCTACAATAGCATTAAAAGAAGGTTAATTAAAAAAGAAAATTCGAATTTTGACATGTACTAAATTGAGTTCGATAAAAGTTTAGGGGACATGATTTAGTAAATATGCTCCTAATAAGATTGTTGAATTTAAATTTTTGTCTAATTTTAATAAAAAAAATTAAACAGATAAAAATTTAAAGAACATGATTTAAGTTCGAGTAGCATGATTTGATAAATATCAAAGTTTAAAAAATATAATTTAGTACATACATAAACAATCATTGAAAATTTAGAGATGGTCATCTTGAGTTTATTTTCTTACAATTATTTTATCACTTTTTAAATTTTGAAAAGAGTCGATGGTTTTAATACATGTGACCCATGCAAAAATTTCTACCATGTTTTTTTTTTCTTCTTTTTTATCATAAAGAAGGGCTTGCCTAAAATTTCTACCAGGTTGAATTGCAAAGTTTTATTTAATTGCGATGATGGTAGACAGCGACACTTAATAATATTTGATCTAATTGGATTTCTGGCAGGACAAAATACAAATTTTGTTTTTATACCTACCAAAGCTACAGAGATCGATATCAATTTATTATTCTGCCCACTTCTATCTTTAGTATTATTAAAACCATATCACTTGATTTTTTCTTAAAAAAAAAAAAATCCTATCAATTTAATAATTTCATTGTATTATTCTGCCCACTTGTATCTTTACATAACATATATGAATGGATGTCACTTTATTTTTAAATTGATAGAATCATAGAATAAAATAGGAATAAACTTTTTGGTTGAGATGGGAGCTTATCCGAACCCTGACTGTGCTTTGAGCCTTCCCTAGTCCACATCATTAAAGTCATGCTCCTCCATTACACTCCATTTCCACAAACTTCTTCAGAAGACTATTCATGTCAGCAATAGCATGGCCCTCTTCCATCAGTCAGCTAACCCTAAGAGGAAGATGCTTCCTACAAAAATAAAAATTGTCCCCACACAAACGAATTGGTCCAGTTATAAGATCTAACCCTACTACCACAAAATCCTTTCCCAAGTGACCCTTACCCTACCCTTAGAAACAAAATCAAGTATGGGTGCTCGTGCTCTCTAGGATCTTTAGAGAAAATAAATTGACAATTGATAGAGACGAGAGAATTCATGAAAACCGTAAATACAATAAGAAATTCCTTTATTTATTTAAATAGGTCCAACACTCTCAACTCAAAGAGATAAAAAGCGTCTCGCCTATTATCAAAGACAGACTCTTAAGTAGTAGTTCAAATAAACATAAACAATGACAAAAGAACAAACCATAACCCCGAAAGTTTGCTTTATTCAATGACTAACATTAATAGAAAAACCACATCCGAAATAACGATAGGAAGAAGAAACTAATTCTCGTCGGATTCACCTCCTGAATCCTTCTCGTCCTCGCTCCAACAACGTTTCAGAATTGACCGCGGAGATGCACTCTCTGCATCCTTAACAAAGCTGTAGTAGATGATACTTCCACCCATGCCGAGCGCTTCAGTGTTCTTTTCTCCAATAGAGTAGCCCTTCAGGTGCACTGGGAACTTGTTTCCAAGGTCTTCGTTCACAACATTAGAGTGCAGAGCCACAGAGAATTCATTTGGCTGGAAACAAACCAAGACCCTCTCAAGCAGCTGGCTCAGATCAACCTTCTCAAAATCATATCCCATTGTTTCAAAGCTTGCATAACTGAACCCATCTTCAGGGGTCACATGGATAGTAGAGATTGCATCCCCTTCGATAGAGTTCATGGAGTAGCCACACGGCTCAAACTCAAAATCACATATTTCAGATTGGGGGAGAATCTTCCTGATACCAGAATTCTCAGTCATCCCGATGGCAGAGCTTGCTTCAGTTTTGTAGAAGACAGATGCGCTTTCTCTATCAAGACCAGTCATGCACATCTCAAGAGTATGCACTGACCCAGACTGCTGAGTGCCGAAGACAAGGCTAGCCAATTCAGCGTGGGCAGAGTACACATGCCACTTCTGTGGTTGATCAGGGCTGCCCATCATGTAAGCGCTGCTAGACAAACCAAGCTTGCCAAAGTAGCTATCAAGGACAGTAACTTCCTCAGAAAAGCTACGGTGAGGGTACGACTGAGCACCGGGAAAGATGAAGTTCCCACGAGTGTACTTGACAGATTTTACAGCAAGAGAAAGGGAGCTTGCAAGCTTCAGTATAGCAGGAATAGAGAGTAGCAGTTTAGTAGTTCCGCAAGTTTTGATAATGACCTTGTAAGGGTACACAAAGAAGCTGGATTCTGAGAGCACATATGAATCAAGTTGATCATTAGACAGTGAGGAAACAATAGTGCACTCAGCTGGCTTCAGAATCTCATCCAATTGAGACTTCGACAAAGATCGGAAGCCCATCCCCGAAGGATCAGCAAAGAGTCCAGGCTCAAAGAATGAAACTTCGAGCCTCTTCTCAAATCCTTCAAACCCGATTGCAGAAACTTGATCGGCCATTTTTATGTCAACTAATCAAAAGACGCTGAAAGGAGCAGAGGACGAGTAAAGGAAACAGAAAGTTCAAACAGACGAGAGTTAAAGAGAATAGACAGTAAGTGAAGAGGGAAAGAGGGCGAGAAAAGAAAGAGAGACAGTGTATTGTTTTGGATGCAGTTTAAACGAGCTCAAGGGGTTAGATCGGAGCACGGGAGAGTCAGGATGGCTTGCGAACGCACTGCAAAAAAACACAAAGTTAAATAAAGTCAATAAGCCATTAAGACACATAACTGAAAGAACTTTCGCATAAAGAATAAAACTAAACCAAAAGCTTACGTTGGAGTAAGCAGCTGATCTGAATTTCTTGATTCCACCGGCAGGGCGAAGGTCTTCAATGCTGTATCCGAGGGGTGCTTCGTAGATCAATGATTTACTACTACTACTACTAGACTTCTTTTTCCCACCTTTAGACTCCATTAGCTCATTCAGATATCTGAAAAACCAAGCAATAAACAAGAGTTAGCAAAAGAAAATAATTACAGTAACATCTAACAAGACAAGATAAATAAAAATTAAGACTCCGAGCAAATTGTTACAAAATTATGTGTAACTCACAATCATACCAAATTAAAGTTTAATATTAAAACAAAGACCAGAAGTCACAACAATCATTAACCTATGACAAGACACGATAAAAGAAAATTAAGAAACCTGGTAAAATGGTTACAATATTATAGTATGTCTAACAATCATAACAAAATAAAGTTAAAACATTTTATCAAAAGACCAAAAGTTTATCCTTCCCATATAAAAAGACATAACAATCATTAAAAAAGACCAGTAGCTTGTCCTTCCAAAACAAAAAGACATAATCTTTAAAAGTTACAAAATTATAATCATTATACACAAGATCCGAAAAAACCAAACTATGAACCTCAAATTCTTCGCCCTTTAGTTTTATTTAATTCATCATTCAATAAAAAAAAGCTTCAGAAAACAAGATAAACCCTAGATTCGATAAAATATTAAGAATCTAATAGGCATCCAAAATCACCTCGTTTATCAATTAAAATATTTCAAAGCAATAATATCGATGAAAAAGTTTGGCATAGAGAGAAATCATAAAACCTAGAATAAAATAGCGAACAGTGATAGTACTTACAAATTAATATGATATCGTGAAACAGAGAACGAACTCCTTCAAGAACCCCCTTTTGTAACTTTTAATCGAAAAGCCTGAACAATATATTGCAAAACAAAAAAACAAGAATTAAAATCTAAAGAAAGCAAATAAAGAAACGAAACAGAAATTTAGAATACGAGCATACAAGAGAACAAGATCGTGAGAGACTTACGATTTGGAGAAATATAAGGAAGAAAAATTGAGAACAATTCTGAGGAAACCCTAAAAACTTGAGAGTAAAGGACTAAAAGGAAAAGGATGCGAAATAAGCTGGAAGCAAAGAATAGAAAAACCTAATGGGAGACTGGGCTTATATAGGGGAGGGAGAGAGAATGTGAGTTTACGAAATTGCCAAGCAGTTTCTAATGTAATTACTAAAATACCCCTTTCCAGGCTGGCCTAGAGCTTTATCCTCAGCCACGAGTTCTCTACGGTTACTCATTCACGCTTTTCGGTCCCAATAAGTTAGGAGCGTGTAAACCACTCTCGACTAAGAGACAGATGTCCTAATTTTCAGTAATATTCACCGTGTCATTCGGAAAAAGGGTAATTTCGATATTTTACATAAATTTCCACGTGGCAAAAATTTGTTGGTTGAATTTAAAGGACAAAAAAATCGAAAAAAGAGCACCAGATCCCTGTACGTTGAATTATGAGAATCTTTTTTTCTGGGCCAAGAGTTTTAAAAGGAACGACGCAGATATATTGTACGGTCGAGATTGCTCAGATACACGTATTGAAATTAATTTGGTCTGAGCTGTCTTTTTTTGTTTTTTCCTAATGTGCTTTGATTTTAGATTTTTTTTTTTTGGGATTTGTTTTGGGATTTTTTTTGGGAATAGCTTCAAATTTTCTTATATCTTCTATACACGTAACACCTGCTATTAATGGATAAATGGGCCCAGTTGGACCAAGCCCAGTCCATA